>NC_079511.1:1481315-1649912 GCF_000801105.2 Raphanus sativus | reverse complement strand
ATATTTACATATTTTATCATTTTAGCATATAATACATCACCACAAATGAAATATTTTGTCTTTACATAATTTAAAGTTTTATACTTATCTATTTTTTACTATAAACAATTTTGTTTTTAAAAAGTATTATTTACATAACTTACATTATTGATTATATATATGGTGATCGGATAAAGTAAGTGTTTATCTATTTATCTTTATTAAAGCAAAAAATGGTAATAATATTATTTTAGAGCTTGCCTTGGTCTCTCTATGTGAATGTGAAAGTTTAAAGATTGGCTTTTGCAGATGTGTCAATCTTTCTTATTTTTGTGACGTACGTATTCTTTAGGTTATGTATATCTCGTACGTGTTCTAGCTTTTACTATAAGCCTATAACAAACATTGAGAAGCTTTTAAGGTGAAAATACTGATTCCATCTTACACAACGCAGAGGAAGTCTAAGGTGATGAGTTGAACATGTTTTTATCACGATTTCGATACTTTAGTTTGTGTAGCCGTTGAGATTTTTTCAAGTCTTACTCAGAATTGCAATTTCTTTGCAATTTGTCTGTGGAATGATACTCAAATGTTTTTAGCTTAATATTTGTATCTCTGCCACTTCTAATTCTCCTATCTTTAAGACTCTTCTCAAAGAGTATTTTGCTTATGTTTTTTTTCTCTGGTGAATTGTGTAGCTGTCGGTGAGAAACTGTTTCATCAGAGGATCTGTGGTGAGATACGTGCAGTTACCTCCTGATGGAGTCGATGTTGATTTACTCACGATGCTGCTCGAAGAGAGGCTAGAGTGGATGATTGATAACTTAAAAATCTTTTGATCTGACAAGACTTGATACTTTTTTCATTTTCATGTAATGGCTTGATGTTGGAATGAATCTAGTTTCAATCTCTTTATCAAATGATTATATGTTCTCTCTTTGGAGTCTACAAAGAAATGCCTTAGTTTTTTTTTTCATTCTGTTAGATAAAAAAGAACAGAGGAAAAAAACATAAGACTAATAATTAAGAGAACTTAGATGAAGAAGTAAAGAGTAATTGTCACGGTGGTTGTGTGTAATTGTCACGGTAGGTAGTGTAAGCGTGATAGGATTAGCATCTGTGTACGGTCTGGTTTGCCAATAGGGAGGAGGATACATAGCTGCTTGCTGCTGCCATAGCGGATACGGTGACATTATAGCACCTCTATACATTGCTGCTGGATTCATGGGTTGGTATGGCTGCTGAAACGGACACCACCACCACTGCCACACATTGTCCGTACATTGGCCCTTTCGCAAATGCCGGATACATAACTCTCGGTGGTGCGTACATGTTCCACGGGTTTGAAAAGTTGGGTCCACCGTGGTAATAGACCTAGCGGTTTGACAGGGAGGGTTGACGCTGAAGGAGTTTTTACCATGACTCTTATCTTTCTTTTGTACTCTTGTGTCGCCATGCTATGATGCTCTTCTCCTTTTCAGCCTTCACATCTGAAGTTACCTTAGATCTTTTTTCTCATTCGCCTTCTCTGTTTTCTGTTTTTGTTTCTCATCCTCTTCATTAGATTCCTCTGTTCATCACAAAGACAAAAAAAAATTAGAGTTGTGAACTTTTAAACTTCTGATTGAACAAAACACCACATACACTCACCTTTAAGTTTTTTGCTTCATCAACTTTGCTTTGGCCTTGCATTTTTTGCAGCAACCTTTTTCTCCTTTTTATCCTTCTTGTCTGAAGTTCCATCAGATTCTTTTTTTTCTTTGGCATCTGTTTTCGGATTTCTCACTCTCTGGAACTTGCTTGTGTTCCACGGTCTCCTTAGCAGAGTCCTCTGTTCATCAGAGGATCAGAAACTTTGGAATTGTGAATTTTATTTAATAAGAAATATTCTGATGGGAACAAAAAAAAAACACTTTACCTTTGAGTTCTTCGGTTTCTCCATCTCCTTTGATTTATCCTGATTTTGGGGAGCTGCCTTTGTTCATTTTTTGCAGATCACGTTTCAAATTAAAAACAAGAGAGAATGAAACAGAGTAAGTTTCTTGAGTTTTACTTATAGAATCGGCTATGTAACTGCTCAAGGTTACAACCCTAAGCATCAAATCAAATCTTATCACACACTAAATGAAAGAAATACATACCATCTTTATACACTTAAATCATGGGGAATATCTTCTTTCCTATATATATATAATGAAATAAGAAATGGTTAATCCTTTGAATCCATAAAAGGCATGTCCGTTTCATGGACACCTCTTATCAGAACCGGTAATTACATTTGTTAGAATGATCACTGATCTGCGGAAATCTTGTAGTCTAATTGATTTGATTAAATAAAATCTTATTTCAAACATGATAACACAATATTCAACATATACAAAGATCACAATTTGAGTTTCTAAGCAGTAGTAGCATTGATGGTTTCAAAAGGGTGCAACTGTACGGCTTCATCTCATACATCACTGGTTGTAACATCTCTTCTTCTTCTTCTGCTACAACTGTCTCTCCTTCAACAGAGAAAAACCCTGGAAAGGAAGAGCTGTGTCACCAACCGCCTCCATTCCCTTCCATCAGGAAGTGAAGGTAAAATAACATTCTCAGGTTGATCACTTGCATTGAACCAATGAACAGGTCATTGTTCTTTGGCTCGGTTGGCTCAACAGGTAACAACGCGGGTGTTTCTACCTCTGTCTCTGCTTTGGATCTCCAACGCCAAGAATCTGGAACCAGGGTCTCCCACTTCGGAGTAGTTTGGTCGTTTGCATACCAAACAATGTTCTCAGGTTTCAGAAAGTTCCTCCTCTGAAACACATCGCTTCTCCTTGCTCTAACCGAAGTCATGAAAGAGATGAACTGCGTGATCTGTGAACGAAAGCTGACGCCAACATGTTCCAGTCAAAGGGCTTCCGTGATTCCAGCAACGGCGATCCTTTTGTAGGACTCCACATTCATCTCCCATGTGAGCACAGGGACTCCAAGCGAAATGTACTGTATAAACAAGAAGTTCCGGATTTGCTTCAGCCTTGTCTGAAGAAACAGCTGATTTGTTCGTTGCTCCTTCTTCCCCACAGTTCCAGCTTAGCTCTGACGCTAGCTCAGGGCCGCCGCCAACGCTGAAACTGACTAAGTCCACAAGAGAGAGTCCTGAGTTTCTTGAAACGTAGTTGAAGGAGAAAGCAGGACCTCTTCCATCTGTGAATACGTCACCGCTTCCGCAGATTCTAGTAGCTAGATCGCTGAGAAGGCCTCTTCCCCTCACAAAGTTTCTCACATCTCGACAGTATCTTGTGTTGAGTTCCCCCCATCGCTTCCAATGAGGGAACCGTACTTCCTTTTGTCACCATGACCATGTCATATGGATCCCAGCAATCAGCAATGAGTTTTCTTCCTGCAAGGAGTGGATCAAAAGATATTGCTTCAACCAAGGGAGGACGAGAGAGATGCTCACCGTGGACGCCTCTCAAGAGAGAGAAGCTGATGAAACAAAACCCATCTACGTGGAAACTCAGTCACCCAATAACGCAGGCTCTCTAGAACCAACTGCTGAACAACAGGAAAGTTACAGTTCAAGTAACTTTTGGAATCCAAATCATTAGCTCTTCCTTTGTAATAATAAGAACCGTCATCAATGCCACGGAGAGCTCCAGAGTCTGCAGTATGTGTAAAAACTACTTCCAAAAGCACCTCAACCCCTTCACTGTGCAGTCTCTTTACCATCTCTTTCATCGAGTTAGCTGCGCCGTACATGTCATTGGTGAAAAGAAATGAAATGGGAAGTAAGGACCATTTTGCTCGGAGAGGAGAACACTGGCTCCAAGAGAACAGCGTTGGCTCCAAGTGTTTTCAAATGGTTCACTTTCTCAGCTACACCGGTGAAAGTCCTGCTGTGTTAGTCGGCAACTTGGAGGACTTGTGCTGTGTAAAGCCCTTTACGTTCAACCTGTAAACGATGAGTTTCTCCAGTGGTATGTTTGGAGACACATCTCTTCCCCAATCAAAGGAAGGGTTTTTGTATAAGCTTCCAAGAAACTTCTGAGAGATGGATTTCTCAATAACTGTGGCGTATGGATCCAAAACAATATCTTCTTCTTCTTCTTCAGAGTGAGTAGATGATTCCTTGCAACGGAACCCATATCTAACAAACTCCCATGTCTTCTCAACTGAAGCATGCCAGACATCACCTGTTCTGTTGACATAAGGGTCAAGATCAAGCTCTAAAGCAGGCTTATCGGTTGTGGTATCATCATACAAGCATAAAACCACGCTCTTCGAGTTTCTTGAAAAGAAGGCGAAGTTCCACGACTCAGCATCTGCTCCAGGGGACAGGCCTAGTGGCAAAGGACGACCAGCAGTAAAACCAACCGGGATACAGAAGTATGTGTCCCTGTGAGTCAGCATTTCTACACCATTCGGATCCTTCAGGCGAAACGATAGGTAGAAAGGAGACTCTTTCCCATCAAACTCTAGCCCAAGCATTAACTCATCATCAGACAAGGAGCTTTTTAACAAAGGGAGTTTCCGTTGTGTGGGTTTGTGAATCTTGAGAGGAGCTCTCGAAATCAAGAGGCAAGAAAGAAGAAGAGTCAGACCTGTAGACACCCCAAACCATCACCAGACTACTACTACTCAGTTCCAAGGATGAGACATAAACCATGATACTGTACTTTTCCTCCCTCTTCTTTTCGACTTTAACTTTAACAAGAGCACCAGACTTGGTCCTGAACAAATAGGATGTTGTTGTTACCTTCTTCTTTAGGTCATCAACCTTAGCGCTTCTTGTAGATACCTCTTCTTTCAGTTCGGTAGAAGTTTTTGAAGCACGAATCTTACTCAACCGATGATGATAACTTTTGCAACGCACTTGTAACCAAATCCCTTGAGATATGTTTTCTTGTAACTCTCAGTGTCTCAGATCCGCGTTTAGTCTTGTTCTTACACGCTGGAAAACAGACAGAAGGAAACCTCCATGTTTCAGTGATGTCATTGTTAAGAAGACAACAAGATCCTATCCCAGCTGATGGTGACCAAACAGCCATTTTTTTAAAGAAAAAAGGCACAAAGCTTCTCTCTTTTTCCCTAAAAGCTTTAGCAATCTAGGCAATGAATATATCCCTGAAAGCACAAGCAGAACAACAAACATCTTATGTTATTATTGTTAAGAGGACAGATCAAACAGCAAAGCTCTTCTAATTAAACTGAATGAAAGACAAAAACAGAAACCAATTAACTCAAATCAAGAAAATTGATCTGAGATTGCAAGAATGGAGCATCGAATCAGCTAAGTAGCCATCCCAAAACTAAACCCAATTTAGCAAAGTTTTCCCTTTTTTTTGGAAAAAAAAAATGGACATTTCACCTGGAAGGAGATGAAGTAGTAGGAACCAACATTAACAAGAAGTCCCAGTGATCAAAGATAAATCGAAACACTTTAGGGAACAAAAGAAAGCGTAAAGAAGAGACAAAGGTGTTAATTAAAAAAAAAAAAAAAGAGAGAAAGTCGAGCTTACTGTCGCGTAAGCATCATCAACGCCACCGAAGCAGAACACGAGCTTCTTCTAAGATTGCTATTGAGACATAGATAATCTGAGAATACCCATCTGTGAGTGAGTGTGTCCGTCAGTTTATGATATTTTTAGGAGTGTCCGAAAGGTTTTGTCTTTTTCTTTTTTCGAAGTTTTATGGCTTCTCTCAACGGACCGCCCATGTTTAAAGCCTTTTCTTATTTTTGTTTGGTTTTGGAGTCTCTAGGCTGTGTAGGTCCCACGACCACATAAAAGAGTACTACTAAACATATTTTACTTTTTGTGGATTTGATAAAAATCTTGCACAAAGCTATACTGTAGTACTATTAAAGCTCATAAGTGATCTGGTTTAGGTTTCAAACACACAAGAGAATCAAAAGCTCATACAATCCCTGATCCAAACATGGTCACAAATCCATTTTATTCTCTAGGTTATAGCGTTTTCTATTTCAATACCAGCCCTTTCCTTCATCACCAAGCCACCAACCCCACCTTAAAGTTCAATATCCTTCTCAAAGATGTCCCAACCATCTTCAAGAAGCTCTCTACGATCATTTTTCTCTTTCTTCATGTAGTAAGATGCTTCTTCTTCTTCTTCTTCTTCTGGGCTCTTGTTCTTGCTTGAGGTTTCAAAAATTCCATTCAACAGCTCAGCAGGATTCTCAAGCACCAAGCTCCTCATAGATGATGATCCACGTGAACTAGTCAGGCTTGAGGTAACTGATTTTGTTGTTGTTGACACACTCTTGTCAAATTTTTCTTTCAACAGCTTCACATCTTGACATATGACAGATATTTCTCCTCTGCTCAAAGAACCAAGCAGAGATTAGAGAGATCCATTTGTAACAAATATCCACAGGAAAACAATGGACCAATGTACGTTTGTCAAGTCGAGAATGGGGACTTACTGTAAGGAATCAACGACCTCACCACGATCCATAAGAAACTCTCGAAGCTGCAAAAAGGAAAAAGAGTATGGGAATGAATGAGACACTGAGAAGAGAGTTATCTGTAAAGTTTTATTACAACAGTGAAATTTTACCTTAGAGTTTTGCTCTGCCTCTTGCTGAAGAAGCTTTGATTCTTGGGCTACTTTCTCCATGATGGCCTCTTGTTCAGCAAGTGCCTTAAGCGCAGAGTCTTCTTTTGCTTTCTTTTCTTGCTCAGCAGCCTTTTTCATCTCCAATGTTGCCGCTAGTCTTATCTCAAGAGTTTCACGCATCTACAAAAGAACGTACAATTACATAAATCTCTCTTCGGTGTGAAACACAGAAAAAGGTAAGTTAGCTGATCTAACATGCCTCATCAAGTACATCAAGAGATTTGCTTCGTTCTTCTGATAACTTGAGCAATCGGTTTTCAAGCTCTTTTGCTTCAGTTGCTAAAATTGACTTCTCTCCATATACTTCTCCAGCATGCTGCAAATATCATAATAGCAAATTAGTTTTCCATGCCATCATACAAAAAAAAAGAGCACAGGTAATAAAATAACCTCACCATGTCATTGGCTTCCTTGGCATGTTTCAGCATCTTCCTGAACTCCTCAACCTTTTCAAGAGTGTCCAAACCTCCCCTAGCAGCTTCTAACTCTGACTTATCTGCATCCTTCTCTTCAAGTTCAACTTCTTTCATCAGATTCATAACCAAGTCCATCACAGCGAGCAAGGTTCTCTACATCATTGCACAATGACAAAAAGAATCATGTCTCAGTATCTATCACACGCTCTCATATTTGAAAAAGGAAAAATGGAGCCACAGAACAAGTGAAACAGAAGGAAAACATTTTAACAGGCGTAAAGAGTGTCAGTACCTTGTTAGTTTTGGCGTCTTGGAAAATCTCTTCAAGGTGATCAACACTGCAGCCATGAGTTGATGAGCTGAAAGCACTACCTAATTCAGTATCTCCATTTACACAGGCCAATGAACGCTTTGATTCAGTATCACCATTTACACTAGCCAGTGAACGCTTTGATTCAGTATCACCGTTTTCACTGGCCAGTGAACCCTTTGACGGCTGGTCATTTTTACTCCCAGTCCCAACTTCAAAACATGATCCCTTCTGTGCAGCATTCAGTGAACCAACGCTTGTGATTGAATCTGTTTGATTCCATGTCATATGAGAACCACCAAGCTCTTGCCAAAAATCTCTAGTAGACTTGAGGTTTTCTTGTGGGACAGCGTGGACCACTGAGTTAAGATCATCATCCTCTGGGAGGATGGGAACATCAAAAGACTTGACAAAGAAATCATAGTCTCCTCCGTGCTCTTTTCCAGGAGCCTTTCCTAAAGATTGGACTTGCTCCTCACTTTCGACATGTTTGCGGAAAACACCAGGACCAACAATCAGTGGCGAGATCCTACCAGAGACCAATCTAGTACTTGGAGCACTGGTACCGTGGCCAGGACCAATAACCAAGGGGATAGTTTCTGAAGAAGAAGAGGAGGCAAGCAAACCACGTTCTACTGCAAATTTAAACAAAGTAACTTATCAAACAAGAACCTTGAGGTGTGGATGAATGTACAAGCCAGAGCAGCAGCAGCAGCAGCAAAGGTTATTATTATTTTCAAAGGGCTAAAGGATGTACCTTGACGCGCTGAAACACTTGGAGAGGCCTTGTTCCGAGAGTGAGTAGAAAGAGAGGGCAAGGAAGGAAGGATCTCAGAGAGAACCACGGCAGCAGCCTCATCAGCATCCTTGGGGTGTTCAATTGCAACAGCTCTCAACATTCGTGCATCAATCTGCAGTCGAGACATTTTTTTTATTTGTAAAACTTCGATAAGATTACAACACACAAAAGAATGAAAATTTTCAACTTTTAGAATATATACCTGAGGAAATATCTCAGTAAGAGATCGATAAACAGAAGTGAAACCCATCAGCAGTGAAGGAAGCTCTGTAGAAACCATCAAAAGGATTAAACTTTATTAACGTCTTAGTGTTTCCTCGAATCATTAAACACTATAACTCACAACTCTTTGTGTTACCTAAGATTTCTAGTATTGGATCACAAAGATGGATTCATCAAAAAGGATAAAAACTTAGTCGTCGAGAACCGAGTGGATCATTTCATGAAATGATCAAACAAAGCAATACGTCAAAAAAAACACAAACAGGGAAACCGACGATTCAGTTTCCTCAATTTTTATTCTTTTGTGGTTTACAGAGACAAACGAAGCAGATATAGCACGAACCTATCCCAGATTTTGGATTCAGGATGAATGAGAGAGATCGTCCGCGAGAGCTGTGGCTGTGAGGGAAGGAAGAAGAACAATTCAGTGTGCTTCGTGTTTTTTATGAAGAAAAATAAAACAGAGGACTTGGCCTGTAATTTTGAAGCACGTTCGGGGGTATTTTCGTCAGGATAATGACTTTGACTGGCTTGGGGTTTCTCGGCGAATGTTAAGGTCCATGCAGAACAACCAATGGTTATAACCCTTTTTTTTTTGACAAGATTTTGATTGGCTTCTTCTTCTATATTCATTTCTAAATCTTTTCTAGATGAAATTATGTTTATGATTCTCATTAGATTTATCCTTTTATTATGGAACAAAAAAAAAGAGGATAAGTTCCAAACTATTTGAAATTTTTAAAACAAAACACTGGTATATGTCTTCCAAACTTTTCGCTTCACTCTTCAAGAGCCGTTATTTTCCTCATGGTGATTTCCTTTCTGCGAGAAATGGTCCGCGACCATCATATGCTTGGCGTAGCATTCAGTTCGGGAAGGAGCTTCTGGTCCTCGGTATCACTAAAAAGATCGGTAATGGCAGAACTGTGTCGGTGTGGGTGGATGCGTGGATTGAAGGAGAAGTGATGAGAAGACCTTTAATGAAAAATATCTTTGTTGACCTTCTTCTCTGTGTGGATAAACTGATTGACCAGGAAACCAGATGCTGGAACCTGAATACGCTACATGATCTATTCTTTGAGGAGGATATCGCAAGAATTGTAGCAATGAAACCGGTCTTCGAAGAGGAGGATTTTTGGGTGTGGAAACATAATAAGCATGGGGGTTACTCAGTCAAGTCTGGTTATTGGTTGAAAAACAGATTGACAAGGAGTGAGGAAATTAGGGAAGCGGAAGCTCTGCCTTCTTTAAATGGTTTGAAATCAGAAGCATGGAAGTTGAGAGCCCCGCCTAAAATCAAAAACTTCTTCTAGCGAGCCTTAAGTAACGCTATTTCAGCGGGAGAGCTCTTGGTGAAGAGAGGTATTAAGATGGATCCATGCTGCCAAGCATGTGGGTTTCAAGGTGAATCTATAAATCACATCCTATTCACCTGTCCCATTGCGCGGCAAGTATGAGCTTTGGCTAATGTCCCCTCTCCTCTCAATGGATTCGATGAGGTGTCACACTACTCCAATTTTCACTTCCTGTTTTCTCTCAGCTCTAACAAGATGTGTTCCTTACAAGTGGTAAAGGCAATGCCTTGGCTTGTTTGGTTTCTGTGGAAAAATAGAAACAGTCTTTTGTTTGATGGGAAACAGGTCAACATGTTGGATTTGGTGGCTAAGACATTTGAAGAAGCGGAGATGTGGTCACTAGCGCAGCTCAACGATCGGAGAGAGGAGGTAGAAGAGCAAGCGGACCTGCTGGAACGAGCGAAAAGATGGTCGCCGCCGCCGAGAGGTTGGGTGAAATGTAACATTGGAGCGGACTGGCAGAGATCAACGGAAATAGGAGGAGGTGCTTGGGTCGTTAGAGATCACAATGGTAAAGTTCTCATGCATAGCAGAAAAGCATTTTCTCAGATTAAGACTTTGCATGAAGCTAAATTGGAGTCCTTGTTATGGTCTATTGAAAGTATGAGTGCTCATCATCTAAAACGAGTGATCTTCGCCACTGAAGATACTGATCTAACAGGGATGATTTTGAGACCAAAAGCATGGCCAAATTTCAAAGGAGAAAGCTCTAGGATCTTAAGAAATTTGAGGACTATTGACTGGTGGAGATGAGTGAAGGAAGAAAGGGCAAATAACAGAGGAGCTTTCCTCATTGCTCTGAGTGTAACGAAAGGTGGACTTGTACAGTCGTATGTCGCGACGGGAAGCCCATCTTGGTTGCGTGAAACTTTTGAGAATGAGGAAAATCTTTCCTCTGTGTAAGTGCCAGTTTGCAGGCTTTTGGAAGGGTTATTTTTTGGGGTAAATGTTGGTATAGCAAGTGGGTTTAGTGACCAAAGTGTGGTTTTTACAGCAGTTTGTTTGATGCTGTTTGGTAAGGTAGGCTAATGTTGGTTTAGAAATTAGCTGCTGCTTTGTAAGGAGTTGGTACTCTGTTTTATCAGTATATAATCTAACAGATGACTTAAAAAAAAAATGTCTTCCAAACTATTTTTGTTTAGTCTGAATCGAGGAGTTATATTTGGTGTAGATGATGATGACAAGATTCGCCCACTTACTAAGCTACCACCTTCTTATAGTTCACAAGATGCACAGTTCACAAATCGACCTTTATTCAATGAACCAATGGTTTGATCTATCTATCTCCTTTCAGCCTTCTTCCCAGTCGATGTCTTCTTCCTCTTCCTCTTCACCACCTGAAGTCTCTGCTGCTTCCACATTCAAGTCCACCTTGTAGTTTCCATTTCCTGCAACTGCATTTTTTTATATGTTTTAGTAAATATTCATTGTTTCAATAATATGATCTACTAGCTACTATCTGAATTTTTATGTACTGACCTGCAATTGGTGGCTCTTCTTCCCATTCATCTTCTTCCTCTTCGCGTTTGGACTTCATACCAATCTGACGATCTGAGGATGTCGATGCCAACTCACTGTCAGGGGCTACCACTTCACCTCCAGATTCTTCTTCTTGTCTCTGCTTCTGTGCCAGTTCTTGCTGCTGCTGTATCAGAGCAGCGTAGTACGCTTTGACATACTCATCCTGAATTACCAAAAAAAAAAATGTATCAAGATTCTGGAAACACAATCCGGAAGATGCTACTGTGACAATTAATATAGTCGCAAAGAAATTCTGTAAAACCATGCCTTCAACACATCTTTATCATCGCCACTTTCCATGGCTGATTTCTTGTCATCTGAAAGTTTCGATGAGCCAACATCAACCTTTGCTTCCTGCCTCATCTCTCCTCTTTGTTCCTCCGTCAGATTCATTCCTTGCTTGATCATCCATGGAGGCAACACTTTCAGACTAGAATCTCCACCGTTAGCTTTGACATCCTCTTTTCCTTCACCAAGGTTAACCTCAACCTAGCAGCCATGCAAGATTTAAGAAATCAATGAAACAGGAAAATCCAGTGAAAACTTTGAAGCAAACCTATTCCTAAAAACGGAAACTACAACCACCAGCTTTTATAACACAGTATAAGTTTGCAGATTGATGTAAGCTTCAACATGAGCAAATGGAGAAAGAAAAGGGGCATTCCATAACAATATCATTGCCTCATCTTCCATAATAGCATTAATAAAACCTTGTAACACACATTGAGAAATGTAACTGATCATCACCTTTGTCTCTCCGAGAAATGGCATTGGCGTTGAACCATACCCACCTTGTGACCTCAAAGGATCATTAGGGTTAAGCTCACCATTTTCACGAGCAGCAATAGCTGCACGAGCCTCCCATGCGATAAGAGATCCAAAGTCGGGAACTGGCAGGTCTTTTACTCTGTTTATTTGATCCATCAGAGGTTTTATTTGAACCTGCAGTTAATACTCCATTTGTTAGTCGCTAACAATCAGCAACGTACAAACCCAGCATCACCTTTTGCTGCCAAATTATTCTTAATCCAGAAAACGATAATACAGAACCAATGCTAAATAGAATATAAGCCATGAACTGAAGCAGCAATTAACATTTACTTATCAAAAGTAAACATAACATCATACCAACCACGAACATCATCCCAACCGCCAAGGAGACACTTAATTGCAGCTACTCTAATTTGCAATTTCTAGCAATGGTCATTTAAGATATCCAAGTAGACTAATCAAGATCACAGATCATTCTGACGTAGTGAATATGATGGAACGGCAAAGTCGAATAAATTTCTGTTTAACAAATTCTAGAACATTGAAGTGAGAAGATAAAACAGTATACACAGACCTCCATCTTCTGAAGCATATCTCTTAGTTTTTCCCGCCGCCGTCTCCTTGCATTATCATCTCCATCTGCTACTTCTTCTGAAGTTAGCTTGTTACATTCCACAACCAATTCACCATTGCAATTTTCACAATGAAAAGCATCGTCTTCCATAGAAATTAATCTCAAGGCATCCAGTGCATTATATCTAAATCAGAAACGACAATATATTCAGGATTTAGTGAAGATAACACAATTCATAAATGTAGAGAATTTTATAAGAACATAAAGAGCAGTGGACTTTACTTCCTCTGGCAGTTAGGACAGCCATACTCTTGAACAGTATTCTTATCTTCTAGTTCGTCTTTGAGCTTCTTTTTCATCCGGTGCAGTTTATAACGAACAACATCATATATCTGAAAAAGAGAAGACGTGCAAGTTCAATAACGTACTGGGCAGTCTGAATTTAAAAAGGTAAAATAGCAAACTGAAAACAATTAGTAAACGGGACTGAAGCAGACCTGGGGATAGTTGAGGCAGCAATACGAGTGGGTATGGAACTTAACCTTGTCCTCTGCTCGACCACCAGTTGTAGCAGCTACCGCAACACTATACATCTTTGCACCTTTTGCAGTCTAATAATAAGATTTGGAATCAATAAAAGTGACGAGCAAACATTCGAACCAACAATGTAGAAAAATGTGGTTCAGAACACAAAACAAGAACTTAATTTCTGCACAGACACCTCTTTCCTGTGGTCACGCATGATCAAGTTTTGTTCTTCAAAGTGTCGTATAATTTTTCTAAGTTGCTTAGCGTGCAACTTCAACTCCTTAGCCAAGTCCTCTTCTCTCACCCATTGCTTCCTACCAGAAACGAAAGTCAGCAGGTTTAAATACCCAAACTAAAAGCAATATCAACTGATCAACCTCAAACATCACATAATCAAGTTCCAAAAGATAACCTACCGTTAATCACACAAAACCAATAACTACACTAGACTAAAAAAAGCTGTTTAGAAACTATTGCGACAGGTTTAAAGTGTTAACAAAGTTCAAATAATAGACTGGCTCATTGGAGATAGAAAAGGAAAGAGATATGTGGACAAACCTGGTAAGCTCATCCAGCACCACAACGGCGATCCCTCTATTGTCACTTCTAGCAGTTTTCTGCTGATTATCGCTTTTGGTAGTATAATCATCATAGAACGCCCTTGCTAAAAGCCTCACCAACCTACAAAAAGGAAATGCAATTACAATTGAATAAGGGCAGAGTTAGACAAAGACGTAAAAAAAAAGGGTTTGAAAGGTATAAGAAAGAGATACTTGATAAACGGCTCGAGCACAACTGTCTTCTGCACTGGGCCTTTATTATCCATGGAACCAGGACACTGACATTTACCAAGTCAAGGAAACAGTATTATCTTAAATGCAAAAAAAAAAAGAAAATCTGGATTGATACAGAAAGATTAAAACTTTAAAACAGAGCTCGGAATCAAGATCCTAAATCCATATCATAAGAGACTGAAGTTTTTTTAATTTGCAAACCAAATCAAACACAAAGGTAAGTGGGGATATTCAGAAAATGAAGAGCTCAAACGGAAACCCTAATTTCGGAGAAACCATGATCGCGCAATACGGGAAAAAAATGGAAATCAGACTGAGAAATAGAAGCAGCAGCATAAGGGAAAGCATACGCGAGAGTTTGGGATGTAAAACAATGAGTCGGATGATCGGAATTGATGAATATCGACGAAGGTTTACCGGAGAGGAGAGAGAGAACGCGGCGCTGGGCGAGAAGTCTCTCGACGAACAACAACTAGAGACCGCGTCTCTCTCTCTCCCTCTCTCGTTTAACATCATCATCTTCCTTTTTGAAATATTTCATGTCTAGCCCAAACCCGCCCAAACTTATCGGGCTTGGTTTAGTTATAAGCCCAAATAAATGGGCCTTTCAGAACAAGAAGTCCTGCATAGATCAAACCCATTGATTGATGCTTTGGAATGTCGAACCCGGTTTACAAAACTCTTCATTATTTCAACTTCGTACAGACAACAAACATACAACAATGTACGTGTTTAAGAGATGTGATACAGGATTAATGAGAGGACACTGAGCTTTAAGCCTTGAAATAATTAACACAAGAGGGGTATAAAACAAAATTTTATCTATCAGATTCCTGATAAAAGAGGCTCCGTGATTTTTGTTGTGTAATTATTCTTCGTACTTCTTCCTTCTTTCCCCACAAGCTTCTTCACCGTTACTCCTCCCTTGCTTTGATGATACTCCTGTGTGTGACACACACAAAACAGTCAATACATCTCCCACACACACACAAAAGTGACCCCATCAAGTTTTTTTTTTTTAACTTTGATTCAGTTAGATATCAAGGTTTTGATCAGGCTCTTGCTTACCAATGGCGAAGCACGTGCTATGGATGATACAGCTGCTGCTGCGGCCGCCACTCGTACTCTGAAATGATGTTCAAAATATAATTCAGTTTTGCCATTTTAGTGACTCTTTGGTAAACTATAGGGTCACTAACAGAAGTAAGCAAATATCATTAAGATACCTTTTATGTACATCAATGTAAACGTCGGTTTCATCCACTATTTCTGCCTGCATTTCCAGTAAAACCACCAAATGAAAACTTCTCATGTGAAATAAATGTACATATAGGTAACGTAGGCGTAGAGTGGAGACAGCCAATGATCAAATCAGTAGCGGAAAAGGAAAAAATAAAGATCATACTTGCAGAAGTTCTTCAAAGACATCTTCTAACGTGATGATGCCAATAACTTCTTCATCCTCGTTATCTTCCAGCATACGCGGCAAGTCCCTTGTCACAATACCGTTTCGTTTGAAATTTATTCCCTTATTTTCCACATGCTTTGGTACTTTATCAATATCAACAACAACAACATCATGCCTTTCACCAACATGCTTGATCAAAGGAGCTGTCAATTGAGGATGACACGAATATAATATGTTCATATTTTCTTTGGGTGTTTCCTCGTGACTCGGCAACTGCATATTCTTCCTTTTGTCTTTGTCTTTGACTTTGACAACGGCAGCCATGTGACTGCTTCCCTTTTGAAACTCGTTGAGGATATCATACAATGGCATGTCTGATGGAACCCTGGCAAAGGAAACGTATGGGAGTTTATACTGATATAGTATGGCTAGGTAAAGCTGAAGGAAACAAGACATACCTTGGGATCTTCCTGATGGAAATAGAACTTATGGGTGTCTCTGCTTCTGCTCTTGCAGTTAGAAGACTCTTCACCTAGGTAAGAGCAGCATACGCAGAATTAAGTAAAACTAAAAGGATTCAGTGAAAGGAAACAATGCAAAGAGTTTCAAAGGAGCACCAGTAGAAGCCCAATGATGTTTTTTGGATTCCCTAAGTAGACTGGGATTCGACTATGACCTTTCGACAGTATTTTCCCAATTGTTTCCCTGCATATTTTACCAAGGTGAAAATAGTTTACTCTCTAAGCTTTTGCATTACAGCACTATTTTTTCAACTAATCAGCCATCTGGAGTTTCTCAATTTTGACAGAGCAAATCATCATGAAAAGACCAACTCTAACATTAACTCACCAGTCTAACTTTGTAGTTACATCCAAGGAAAACGTTGATTCAATTGGCGTCATAGCCTCCTCAGCCGTCTGAACTTCCAGGAAATAAAAGCATATCAATGAGATCAGAGGAAGTCATCTTGTAGCAGTAAAAAAAAATTTAGAAAGTATGTTCCAAATTGAAAGGAGATAGAATGAAAGTAAGCATCAGTTCAATAAACCCGGATCAGTGGCTTATAAGCAAACCATTTCATGCAGACCATAACTTATTCAGATTCGTAGACATGCAATGGGCTAATACAAGTCCTTACCTTCTCGCTTAAATCCAGGGCTCCACTTATAATCATTGTTTCCTCGTGTGTCAATTCACCTCCCTTACCAGCCTATATTTGGAGAGAAACAACATGTCAATGAAAGCTGGAAACAGAAGTACTATCCATAATCAAGTAACTTAATAAATCACTTCACAAATCAGACAGGGTTCATAGAACAATAACGTGTGTGTTTTTTCTGATTATATCATAAACCAGAAAACTACGTACCTCTTGGCTGTGAATTGAGACAAGAGCTTTCAGCTGAGCTCGTCTAAACAGTGTGTTGTTATGCCCAATCACCGCATCAAGAACCTGAGGCATATAAAAAACGCTGGTAAGAAGTAAATAACCACAGCTACATTATACACTGGCATCTATAAATGCATCAACTTGTCTAGATGGTATAATCAATACAATTAATTTCAACAAGTTACACTTCTTAATAAGTAAATGCAAGGTTCAACAATTTTCCCGTCTTTTTCTGGTTTATTGACATTTAGTGATATGACAAAGACAGATTAGTACCACAAACAACTACGTCACCTTTCCAATAGGGTACGCAATGGGATAGCAGATTATCATCAAAATGCGAACCAGCCACAAAAAATTAGCACCAACAGCAAGTCCATATCTCGAGCATATAGCTTGCGGAATGATCTGGAATGATACACAATTTGTATCAGCTTATAGATGGAAAGTGCTGAATAAAAGACAAACTAACACACACCAAGAATAGATAATAAAGAAAGTTACCTCTCCAAAAGCAAGAACAAAAGTAACCGAAAGCAAAACAGCCACAAAAGGGTGAAATATCTTATCCAAACATATAGGAAGGGCCTGAAAAAGGGAAACAAACAAAAGAATCAAGTACCAACTTCATTGATTCCCATATCAAAACATTCCCCTAATCCTGAGGTGCACAAAGTTAGTAACTTATCTCGCTGTAAAATCAGAACAGTGAGGGTAACTAAAATCATGTTTTTACCTCCATGGCAGCTGCATTGCATAGAAGCAGAGTCACAAGAAGTTGATGCTGCTTCTTCACCACTGGTAAGATAGCAGCTACAATATCCAAAAAAAAAAAAGAAAAAACAAATTCATGCAACTCCAGAGGTAATAGTAAAAAATAGTAACAATAGAGAGTGTACAATTTTATTATTTACAGCCAGTACTAATCAAGCAAGTAAGTAATCTTAACGTAAGCAGTGATTTTTTTAACTGCGATCAAAGAAAACGTACCGGCCTGCTTTTTCTCGGCGGAGGAGCCACTCTGCTGGAGAATCTCGAGCTCGACGAGGCCAAGAGACATTAGTCCGAGTGTGAGTCCAGACATTATCCCAGCGAAGAGAACGAGGAGACACGCCACGCCGACGACCACGAACCACCAAGGCGAACCGAATGTAATGTCTTCCGCCTCAAAGACGAAGCTGTTCAACGAGTAAGCTGTTTTTACCAACGTGCTAAGAAAAACCATTTTCGACGCCTTCTTGTTCTCAAGCTTCGATTTGGTCGCTGGCAGAGAGACAACAGAGAGAGGGGTCTTGTGTGTATTGTTGTGATGTGTGAAGCTTTTTTATTTTAGAAAGAGGAAGACGATGAATGGCTTTTGAAACGTGGATTCATGGACATACTGACATGTCAGCATTCAGCATGAATTATTATTTTTATTTTACTTTTTCTAGTTGTTAGACCACTATTCAATCAGATCTTCTCTATTAAAATTAAATAAATGAAAAAGAAAAATTGAGAGAAAAAGAGAGAGCGAAAAGAATTTCTAAGAGCATGATCAATGGTGTATATTACTATAGAGTCTTTTATATCACTTTTATCAATTAATAAAATAATTATATAATTAAAATTTATTTTAATAAAATAAAATAATTCATTCACAAAAGGACATGTGAAAGAAAAATTAGGACTAAGTTAAGAGATGTTTCTTAAATTTCTTAAATAAAAAACATATCTTATTTTTCTTTAGTATTTTTAATTTTTTTTTATATTTTATTTGGAAGATACTAGGTAAGAAACTTGTATTAATCATGTTCTAAAAATTCTTGTTTCAGAATCATGTTTGAACATTTTTCATCCACATATAAAAAAAAATTTTTTAATGATTTTTAAAAATAAGAGAAAATGCGGATGAATGTCCATTGGATGCTGCTCATGTCCGCGGACCACTAATTATTATCAAAGTTTCTTGGATTGTCTATTCTTCAGAGGCCTTCGATCTCTGGTGGTATCAGATGTGGATTAACTGGACACCAAATAGGTCAGCATTCTCAAAGAGGATGAGCCAATCGTCAGTCTCTAAGTGACGTTCAAGTGAAGCTCCTAGAACCGCCTTGAATCGTCGGCAAACAGCTCGATGATGCTTGAAACGAATTGATGTTGGTATACCATGTCAGCATTCAATTTTTTTTTTTTTTTTTGTCGACCAGATTACAGACTCATGTGGACTCTGTAAACCAAACTGGTAGCTCTGTATCCATATGGACAGTAAACGACGACTGTTGCCTCACACCGCGTGCTAAGCTATCCGCCTTTTTGTTTTGTGTCCTTGATATATGAATAATCTCCGAGCTGTGAAAACTTCTCTTGAGACTTCTGATGTCTTCTAAATAATTTGCAAACGCCGGCCACTCTTCTGGTTCCGAAACCATCTTCACCAATTGAGAACAATCCGTTGCAAAAGTTACATTAAATTGCCGTAAATTCCTCATACATTCCATTGCCCAAATGAGAGCCTCGATCTCTGTGTGTAATGGGGACTGACTAGTCCTTGTGTTTCTAGCTCCTGCTAGGCCCTCAAATCCTTCTAGAGTACTATACCAACCTTGTCCTGAGAAATTATCCTTAGATTTCCACGATCCATCCGTAAAACACCACCGTCCCGGGCGAATTGGTAGTGCTAACTCTGTTTGTACAACACGAGCCGAATCTTTAACCACAGCTTGTTGAGCTTCCTTCCAGATTAAAGACTCTGTCATAGCCAATTTGAGGGTATCCCTAGGATCCATGTCAAAGTTACTGAAGACTTTATTATTTCGTCCTTTCCATATATACCAAAGTATCCACGCGAAATGATGATCTTCCATTGTTGGTTGAATTCGCCAAAAAAGGTAATCCATATTCGTAAATAAAGATTGTCCTGGGAAATGATCTGGATGCGAAGAAATACATGATAGTGCCCAAACCTGGACAGCTGGTGGACATTCAAAGAAAACATGATTTATGGATTCCTCTGATGCTCCACATCTGTCACAGCCAATATCCCCCTGAAGACCCCGTGCTTTCAGATTCTTCCGAACTGCTATACACCCTGACAGTATTTGCCATAGAAAATGCTTCATCTTTGGTGGACAGCGCACTTTCCAACACTGAGCCTTAAGATCTGTAGTCGTGGGGCCGAATTCTACTGCCCCTATTCCACGATCCGGGTACACCCGTTCTAATTGGTATCCTGATTTAACTGTATATTTTCCATTTTTGGTAAAATGCCAGCCATCCCGATCAACCATTTGTGTCCTGCTTAAAGGTATGCTTTCAACAATCTTAACCTCCTCAGGTTCCATAATTTCCAGTAAAGCCAATGTATTCCATGTGCGTGACGTAGCACTTATAAGAGAGTCGACCGTGAGGTCTGGTAGAAGAACATTTTGTTTTTTATTTGCTGGTCTCGGGCGGTCGGTTGGGAGCCAAGGATCATTCCATACTGATATGGAAGATCCTGATCCCACCCTTTTGATTAGTCCTTTGCTAACCAGAGATCTAGCAGAAACTATACTACGCCAACCGTAGGATGACGAGTACGATCGAATCGGTTCTAGGGGTGAAGCATTCCTAAAATACCGACCTTTAAAAACACGAGAAAATAGAGCATTTGGCTGATCTATTAGTCTCCATAGTTGCTTAGCAAGCATGGCTGTGTTGACATCTGTAAGATCTCTAAACCCCAGCCCTCCATCATCCTTATGAACACAGACCTTATCCCATGATTTCCAATGTAATCCTTTTGTGTTACCACTAGGGCTCCACCAAAATTGTGCTACCGCACTAGTGAGTTTCTTCATGACCGTTTTTGGTATTCGGAAACAGGACATGATATGATTAGGGAGGGCAGTGACCACCGATTTTATGATTACCTCCTTCCCTCCTTTAGTAAAAAATTTAAAAGTCCATCCATTAACTCTATTATTTAACCTCTCCTGAACAAAGCCAAAAACTTGAACCTTAGAGCCTCCTAAATTTTCTGGGATCCCCAGATACGATCCCATTCCTCCCCGATTTTGAATGCCCAAAATATCCCTCAGCTCTTGTTGAGTTGTTTCATCAATCTTGTGTCCAAACTGAATTGACGATTTCTGGAAATTTATTTGCTGTCCCGAAACCTTCTCATATTCTTTAAGAATTACCAAAATAGCCTGACATTCCTCCTTCTGTGCTCTACAAAAGAAAATACTATCATCCGCAAAAAACAGATGAGATATTGACGGACAAGCCCTTGCTACCTTTATTCCAGTCAGCATTCAATTAAGAGATGTTTTTAAAATTTTTTAAATAAAAAACATATCTTTTTTTTATGCTTTTAATTATTTTTTATATTTTAATAGTTAGAGACTAGCTAAGAAACTTACATTAATCATATTCTTAAAACTCTTTATTTTAAAATCACTTTTGAACATTTTTCATCCACATGTCACGCGATTAACATTTTAATGATTTTTAAAAATATCAAATTTAATTGCACAAAGTCTGTATGATCAACACCCACACCACTTTTAAAGTTTTAAGATGATTTCTAATAGTTGGAGATGGTTTTACTCACATCACTTACGTTTCTTTCTTTCTCTCTCACTATAATTGACTACTCATATTTTTTTGTGACAACGTGATAAATATATGAATTACAGAGCTATCATATAATATAAAGTCTTTATGTATCAACACCTATACCGGTTTTAATGCCCCCAAGATGGATACACTTGACTGTTAAATCTTCCTTAATTAATTCGACCGTTGTGATATCATTATACTATCAAATAATGTAAATGTTTTGTTAACTCCAGACAAGACATGCGCTGGTGTTTCAAAATCCTAATAACCAAATAGGATTAGATCTTCAGAAGTAAAGTTTTTTTTTTCTAATGGTCAACATGAATGATAAATAATTTAGTTACTACTTCTCTTTTTCATAATAAATATTATTTTAAATTTTTTATTTTATTTCAAAATAAATATCGTTCTATCATTTCAATATAATTTTATGCATTAATTCTGTGTTTTTATCATTTTGAGTAACCAATATATTTTCATTTAATTAATTATATATTAAATAATGATATATTAGTCTATTATATTGATTTTTAAAATTTCCGTTGAAAATGTCAAAGTGATATTTATAATGATACGAATCTATAATGAAACTGATTTAAGTATTTAATTTCACTTATTTTCTAAAATTTGCCTAACAAAAACAAAATATCTTAGTTACAATTTACAAATAACCCAATAAATATGTTATCAGCCTTTTTGGGCTGTCTGGATCAGCTTTGAGCTCAATGTTTGGGCCCACTGATGTCTAAAGAAAATAGTGTTCGCGGAAAAATGGACCGGTTGAATCGGGTCGGGTTTAGCTATCAGAATCGGGCATATTCCCTTGGCCTTGATACGTCTGCGTATGCCAGCCATTTCAACTCAATCGGGGAATATCCTAAAATCGCAGCTTCATTCGTCCGTCTCCTCCTCCGTTCATTTTGGTGGTGCTAGCCTCTTCCTTTCAAAAGCAGAGCAGTCGGTTGTCTGGTGTGAAATTTAGCTCAGAGCTCCTCATAAGAATTTGGGTGAATCATGGCGGCTACCAATGTGATGAGGCGAGATGAGAGCCTTCTTATGTCGTCGTCCCCTCTTGATCCCCGTAGAGGTAATTTCGAATTGAAAGTTTTGACCTTTTCCCCTGTTTTGGAGTGTGTGTGTGTGTCATTTCCTTAATTAGAGGTCATTTATTGTTATGGGTATTAGATTCAGAGATGAATCATGATCGAGAGAGAAATGAGAGAAAGATAGTTTGTTATTCTGCAACTCAACTGTAAGTCTGTTACAGACTCTGACTTATATAACGACACTAAACCAATATATCAAACCGTATTTAACCAAGTAAACCGGTAATCAATCTATACTCTAATACCCCTCCCTCAAGATGGAAGATACAAACTATACAATCCCATCTTCGACACTAAATGCTTGAACACTCCTGGTTGCACAGCCTTTGTAAAGATATCGGCGAGTTGATTATCGGTCCGTACATGAAGTGTCTTGAGGAAACCACTCAGCAAGCGTTCACGAACAATGTGACAGTCGTTTTCAATGTGTTTTGTGCGTTCGTGAAAGACAGGGTTGGAGGCGATGTGTAGAGCTGACTGGTTGTCACAGTAGAGTGTTGCAGGCGTAGTTGTTGGACAATGAAGATCCCGTAACAGAGCAGTAAGCCATATCAATTCACAAGTAGTGTCAGCCATTGCGCGATACTCGGCCTCTGAGCTACTACGAGATACCGTTGGTTGTTTCCTGCAACACCAAGAGATGAGAGCATCACCAAGAAACACACAATAACCAGTTACCGAACGCCTTGAGTCTGGACAAGCAGCCCAATCCGCGTCGGAAAAAGCAGTGAGCTGAAGGTTTGATGAAGCCGAGAAGAATAATCCTTGACCTGGATCATTCTTGAGATATCTGAGGATTCTGTTAGCAGCCTGAAGATGCACAGAACGAGGTGCCTGCATATACTGACTGAGCTTATGTACAGCATAAGTGATATCAGGTCTCGTGTGTGTCAGGTAAAGAAGTCTGCCAACGATACGACGGTAAACAGAAGGCTCTGTTAAGAGATCACCATCAGATTCTGACATCTTGAGATTAGGCTCCATTGGAACTGAGAGAGGTTTACAACCGAGTAGTCCAGCATCTTCAAGCAATTCCAATGTATACTTCCTCTGATTAATAGAAATACCAGTCGAGTTTCTAGCAATCTCAAAACCAAGAAAGTATTTGGCTGGACCAAGATCTCTCAACTTGAAAGCATTCTTGAGTTTAGACTTGAACTCATCAACGGCAGAGTCAAGGCTTCCAACAAGAAGAATGTCGTCAACGTATACTAATATAGCTAGAAACACTTCAGAAGTACACTTGACGAACAGAGAATGATCTGATGGACATTGTGTGAATCCTTCACGAAGAATCACACTCGATAGCTTCTGGTTCCACTGACGTGAAGCTTGTTTCAAGCCGTACAAAGACTTCTTGAGCTTGCAAACGTAGTTCTTTGGCCAAGATTTTCCAGTAAGCTGAGCATATCCCTGAGGCATTGTCATGTATATCTCTTCATCTAGATCCCCGTTCAAAAAGGCATTACTAATGTCAAGCTGTGATATAGACCAGTTCTTGCTTGCAGCTAAACGGAGAAGAAGACGAACTGTGCCCATTTTTGCCACGGGAGAGAAGGTATCAATGTAATCAAGACCTTCAATCTGCGTGTATCCCTTAGCAACCAAACGTGCCTTAAAGCGTTCAATGGTTCCATCAGGGTTGAACTTGATAGTGTAGACCCATTTACAACCAACTGGATGCTTACCCGGAGGCAACTCACAAACATCCCATGTTTCAGTATCTTCCAACGAAGTCATCTCAGTTCTCATAGCCGCAGTGAACTCTGCAGAGTTAATGGCTTCTAGGAAGGTCTTAGGTGGGGTAGTAGTGGTAATGGATAGGACAAAGTTCTTATAGGAAGGCTCAAGGTTCTTATAGGTCATAAACGAGGAGATTGGATAGGATGAGGTATGGGTAGGATGAGCAGGAAAGTCTGATATCTTGTTAAGCAAGTAACAATGGTATTCATCAAGGTAACTAGGGATCCTAGCTTGGCGTTTTGGTCTATGGTTATTGGTTTGATCTCCTGACGGAACACAATCAGTATTGGAACGAGGAAGGACACAAGGTGAAGATGAGATAGGGGAAGAAAGCGATGAAGAAACACCTTGTGGCAATGAAGAAGGATGAACATCATCTGGTTCAGGAAGTTGAGATATAAAAGAAGAATTATCAGGAAAGATAGGATCAGGAGAAATATCAAAAGAAGCTGGAAAGAGAGAGTCTGGAACCGGCAATGGTAGAACATCCTGAGGAAATATATCTGAGCCTTTTGGAGAATGAGTGAAAGGAAAGAGATACTCATGAAAAATGACATTTCGAGAAATAGAAACTGTATTAGTTTCTAAGTCAAGAACTTTATAACCTTTGTAACCATGAGGATAACCAAGAAAGACACAGGGTTTTGCACGGGGAGAGAATTTGTGTCTATCTTTAGTAAGGGTTGAGACATAACAAAGGCAACCAAAGACACGGAGATGATTGTATAGAGGAGCTTTCTTGTTTAAAAGTTCAAATGGGGTTTTGTTTTGAAGAAGAGGTGATGGGGTTCGGTTTATGAGGTAGACTGCGGTAAGAATACAATCTCCCCAGTAAGAAATGGGTACGTTTGATTGAAAGAGAAGAGATCTTGCAACATTTAAAATGTGTTGGTGTTTCCTCTCCACAACTGAGTTTTGTTGTGGAGTGTACGCACAAGAAAAGAAATGGATGATGCCTTTGGCTTTAAGAAGAGATGTAAAAGATAGCTCAGGAGCATTATCAGATCGGATGGCTTTGACTTTCATCTGGTATTGGGTTTCAATAAGCTGAAGAAATTCAGGAAAAACAGAGGAAACTGAACTTTTATTTTCCAAAAGGTAAATCCAAGTAGCTCGTGTACAATCATCTACTATAGTGAGAAAATATCTGTATCCATCTGAAGTAGGAACATGAAAGGGACCCCAGATATCAAGATGAATAAGATCAAAAGGATTTGGAGACATATTATTCGATGATTGAAAAGAAATGCGTTTCTGTTTAGCCAAAGGGCATACAGTACAAACAGAATCAAGAGATTTTTCAGAAGAAATAAGAAGATCTTTAGACAGAATGTGAATCTTTTGTGGTGATGGATGTCCTAATCGCCGGTGCCAGACTTCAGAAGAAATTTGAGAAGCAGAAGAAACGTTGAGGGAAGGGAGAGAGGATTTGAAAGAAGAAGAAGGCGTGGACTCCAAGATGTAAAGATTGTCATGAAGATCACCCTTCCCAATCATGGAGTCCAGAATATGCGCCTGAGAAATAAAAGGATTGTAAGGAAGAATGTAACAAGAATCAGAAGAGAAAAGCACAGTGATAGAGCTGTTTTTGGTAAGAGCACTGATGCTTAAGAGATTGAATTTGAAGTTTGGAACAAAAAGAACAGAGTGAAGAGTTAAAGTTTCAGAAAGCTTGATTGTTCCAGAAAGAGTTACTGATATATGTGTTCCATCAGGGAGAGTAACTGAGGTATGACTAATAGGTTTGGTATCTATGAATAGGGTATGATCAGAACAGACATGGCAACTAGCACCAGTGTCCACAACCCAAGCATTATTCTTAAGACTAAGGCTATTTTCGGTTCCTGCAGATGAAAGTAAAGAGAATGGTTTTAAAGAGTTACCAGATGGGGCATGGATTTGAGGAGTAAGGTGAGGTTGAGGTTTGGAAACGGAGGTAGATCCATCTGCAAGAGTCAACTGCGAGCCAGAAACCTGAGATATAGGGTTGATAGACTGCGGTGTGAGATTTAAAATCGTCAGAAGATGCTGAATCTGGTCTGATGTAAGATGATCCAGGTTTGCATGTCGTTGATTGCTCTGAGGTACATTATCATTGACAACCATGTTAGCCACGTTCTCTTTCTTCTGTGACGTTGACTCATTCTGCTTTGAAGAGTTCTGTTGTTGATTCGGTTGTCTGTAGTTCGATGACTGCGGCTTGAAACCAGGTGGGAATCCATGTAGCTTGTAGCATCTGTTCACAGTGTGACCAACAACACCACAATGCGAGCAGATAGGACGCGATTTCGGTTTGTTGTAGTTACCAGAATAAGCTGCTACAAGTTGATCAGTTTGTGAGGCTTGAAAGGCAACTGCACTAGTTGTTGAACCATTCTTCATAGAGCGTTGACGTTCCTCTTGTGATACCAAATTGAAGACTTTATTGAGGGATGGTTTAGGATCCATCATAAGGATTTGACCTCTCGCTGCAGTAAAAGTATCATTTAGCCCCATGAGAAACTTCAAGACATGATCTTGCTCGTCACGTTCCATCAAACGCTTCGAACTTTCACAACTGTCACGACCACAACAACACTTATATGGAGCCTCATGATTCTTCAGATCTTCCCAAAGTTGCTTGAGTTTGGTGTAGTACTCACTGACTGTTTGTGATCCTTGAACTTCAGAATAGATCTGTTGTTTAATCTCTGCATGACGAGGTCCATCGCTCTGTTTAAACTGATCATGAATATCAAGCCACATCTGTCGAGCCGTTTCAAGATACATGATGCTCTTTGCTATAGACTTGTCAACAGCGTTAACAATCCAGGTGCAAACCATACTATTGCAACGATACCAAGAAGCATAATCAGGATGTGATTTATCGATCTCAGGATAAGATCCATCCACAAAAACAATCTTGTTCCGAGCTCCTAAAGCCATCATCATTGATCTACGCCATGTATTGAAGTTTCCTAGGCCAGTTAGCTTATCAGATACAAGAGCAATACCAGCGTGATCAGCAATGTGGATGTATAAGGGATTGGAGTTCGGATCTTGAAGGGACGCCGTCATCGGAGATCGATTCGCCGCCGGATTAGGAGTTGAAGCTGAGTTCGGAGTTGAGTTAACAGCATTCGCGTAAGACATTGGCATGGTGATGAAGAGAACAGAAGATCGATAGCTCTATCGATCGAGAAAAGACGAAGATGGTGACGAACTAGTCGTCGAATCGAATCGCGAGTGACGGAGATGAATCGGAAGCTCGAATCAAGCTCTGAATCGATCAGGAAGAAGCGGAAGATGAGAGCAATTGCTCTGATACCATATTAGATTCAGAGATGAATCATGATCGAGAGAGAAATGAGAGAAAGATAGTTTGTTATTCTGCAACTCAACTGTAAGTCTGTTACAGACTCTGACTTATATAACGACACTAAACCAATATATCAAACCGTATTTAACCAAGTAAACCGGTAATCAATCTATACTCTAATAATGGGGATTTATGGAGAGGTTTCTGATTGTGAGAATTTTTGTGTTTGTGGAAATGAATTTGATTAGGGTTTGTTACTTGCAGGAGGAGATACGTCTGCTTCTCGTGGCCTATCTCTCGAGAAGAAAATTGAAGCTCTTGAGAGCCTCACAGGACAAGTGAGTTCCTTTCTTTTTGTTTGAAGTTGATATTCTTTGTAGCTAATGAGTATATTCGCTTAAATGCAACAACAGGTTAGTAACCGGAGATCTAGGAGATGGTTAAATGATCGTATTCTGATGGAGCTTGTTCCTCGTTTAGATGCCCAAGAAATCAGAGGCTTGTTTGCCCCACCTCCATGGGGTAAATAATAATCTCTCTCACTCCCTTTACTTAATGGTCATCTATCATTTGACTACATCTGTTTTATCCAACAGGTGATGATGTTCCTCCCTCTGCCTTTTCTTTGACTAATGTTGGGGAATGGGACAGATTCAGAAACATTGACATGGACAAGGAGGTGAGAGTTACCTCCTGTCTTCTTCTTTTTTGGGACTATGTGTCGTCATAAGAATACAAGTTCATAATTGGGGGAAAACAACTGTGTTCTTGTCAGGCCAATATCATGGACTCCTTGAACCAGTCATCCGTAAGGCAGAAAGGTCATGTGGATGCTGATAAAACTGCTGTTTTAACCGCTTGGCGAAGAATAGAGTGTAGAACTAGAGAGGCTCTTCGGCGCAGCTTTTTACCTGACCTCATCGAGGGCTATGAGGTACTCTATAGATTCTTCAGTTTAAGCTGTATTTAAACCCTTCTTCTTCTTCTACTCTCAAAAGAACTTTTAATTTCACAGAACTGTATAAGTCATTTCATTGAGGAAGGCGGTGAAGGAGATGTGCTTGACCTCAAGGTTCAAGACCCATTCCATAGATTGCTTTTGCACGGTGTTTGTGAGGTAACACCGACATCTCTCTCCTTCTCAGCTAGGTCCTCTTCTTTGATACTAAGATGTTGATGTAAAGAGTAAACAACCTAAAAAGAAACTACTCTTTTTCCATGGAACAGTACCACAATTTGGTGTCTACAACTGCAACAGAACAAATAGGAAAGAAAGCAATGAAGACGACAAAGATCAAGTGGAAGAACAGCGACGAGAAACTGAGCATCAGCCTCGCGCATTTCCTCAGGATGTCAAAGGAAGGAGCTTGGTAACATCATCACATAGACAAACACACTCCTTTGTAGCTGTAACTCTTATGAATAAGAAAAAGAGCTGCATTGGCCTCCTCTCTATATGCAGCAAGAGGATTTCTTTGCTTCTTCTCCCTCTTATGTGGTCTTGTGACCTTTGTATTGTATTCTCATTACGTACCTTTCAAGTGATAGATTAAGTAGACAACCAGTTCTGGAATATAAAACAATACACAAATGTATTAATTTACTTTATTTCATGGAACATTTTATTTTTATTTTTATATTGAGTGAAAGCCACCAATAAAAAGAGAGACAAGAGTGAGTGAAAGCATGAAGCTTTTAGTCCAAACAAAAAAAAAAATGGTGGCGAGAAAGAGAGTCAAGTACTCCGTGGTTGATGCTTTCGCTGATTCCGCCTTCAAGGGGAATCCAGCTGCTGTTTGCTTCCTCGATGAAGATGATCGGAGAAACGACGTTTGGCTTCAGTCTCTCGCCGCTGAGTTCAACTTATCCGAGACCTGTTTCCTTACTCCGATCACCGTCTCCGATGAACATCAAGATGTCCCTCGCTTTAGTCTCCGGTGGTTCACTCCAGTCGCTGAGGTTCGCTAATCTCTGCTCTAGATCAAGTTTCAATTTTTGTAACTGTTGAGTTGACTTTGACTGTAAAGACTGTACCTTTAAGCATCTCCCATTCGAATTCATGAGAAAGTGATGCTCTTTGCTCTGTGTTGACTTTCAGTTTTTGACTTTTTAACTGGAAAGACTGTACCTTTAAGAGTCTCTGTTTCGGATTCATGAGAAAGTGATGCACTTTTGATCTTTTTTGTGCAGGTGGATCTGTGCGGTCATGCGACTTTAGCATCTGCTCACGTTATCTTCTCAAACAGTTTGGTTGATTCGGAGGTAGTTGAGTTCGCCACAAGGTCAGGGATCCTAACTGCCAAACGTGTTCCACTTACTACAGAGCTCAAAGATGGCGGAGAAAAAGAATCAACCTTTTTGATCGAATTGGATTTCCCCGTCGTTCCAACTTGTGATATCAACTCCGTTGATGATCTGTCTGTGTTCTCCAATGCCGTGAATGGAGCTACCATTGTTGATATTAAAGCCACACAGAAAGACGTCCTCGTAAGAACCTTTCAGCAACTGACTCGACTGTGTTATTGTTTGCGTCGTTGGAACCAACAAATCTTGTCCATGTATTTTGCAGGTTGTGCTTTCGTCGTGGGAGTCTGTTACTGAGTTGCAGCCAAGAATAGATGAGATATCGAAATGCCCTTGCGAAGGATTGATGGTGACTGCTGCTGCTTCTGCTGCTGAAGGATCTCAATATGATTTCTGTAGTCGCTACTTCGCTCCTAACTTTGGAATTAACGAGGTAAACACTGAGAGAATATGAATGTTGTTTCCGTGGACTCTCAGATTATAAAGGCGTGATCCGAGCAGAATAAAGGACAAAACATTTACTTCTTCTGCTTGATTTTAAACTGGCGTGTTGCTCTTCAGGACCCTGTAACTGGGAGTGCGCATTGTGCTTTAGCACATTACTGGAGCACCAAGATGAACAAGTGTGATTTCTTAGCCTACCAGGTTCTCTCTCTCTCGTTCTCTCTTAGTACAGACACTTGAGATGGTTCTTAAAGTGATTAGAGTATTATATATAGATAGTTTCTGAAGAAAGATTTGGTTTTTTTTGAAAATGGGGTTTTTGTTTAGGCGTCAAGCAGAGGAGGAACGCTGAATGTTCACCTGGACAAAGAGAAGCAGAGGGTTCTGCTGAGAGGCAAAGCAATCACTGTTATGGAAGGATGTGTCTTAGTTTGATTTCCTCTTGGCTATTATCAAATCAGCCTCTTCTTGTAAACCCATGAAATGGAAATAAAGGAAGCCTATGTCTTCTCCGAGAGATGTTTGTATCCATAAATATTTGAATTTGCTTATGATGATGAGATAGATAACAAGGTTGTCTGTAACTGTATTTATGAGACTGGCCTCACTACAACAGTGAGTACGCCAACAACTCGTAGATACTCTCCGTAGAAAGGCCGGCCCAACCATTTTCTTTCATATAAGTCACCTTGAAAGGTTGGGCCCTTATCACGAACAGGCCGATGATACAGTCGGAATAGGTTGTATCCTCCCAACGGGGCATCTCACCCATCTTATTGAGTGTTATATGCAATTCTCACCAACTGATAGAAAACACTAGTTAATGGCAACAAAATAAATTCTCCAGGAAAATTCGAAGTCGACTTCGGATTGTCTTAGACCATAAGAGTCTGCTAAGGTAATAGGACAATGGTACTTCTTTTAGTTTTATAAAAAATTACTAGTGCAAATTCAAAAGTGAAAATTACAAAACTCCTAGATAGGATTATTCAAACAAACAAACGTTTTGATGTAGGCACATGTTTATCTAAAACTATGTTATTTGAATGTCCATTATCTAGGTCTCTTAAGATTAGTTTTCGTTTCATCAAGAGGAATGATAGATAGTAATAACGTCTAAACATCTTTGTCGTGTGATGAAGGTATCGTCCATCATGTATTGGCCCAAACGTTATATGGTGGTTACAATTTAACAAATACAAAATTAGTGAGAATGTTTTGGTTGGTTAATGCGATTAGGTTACGAGAATAGAAAGTAATCAGAATAAATAGGAAAAAAATGTGTTGAAATAGAAAAAGAATGATTGGAAATATCAAGTATATCACAGAAATGGGTGCCGCATCAGATAGTGGTCAATAAAAAGCATCATGTGGCACATAGAACCATGGAAAAAAGGTCCTCTCTCGATATTCGTTTGCAGAGGAGACAAAGTCCTCTTTAAATATATTTACATACTTTCTGATACCTTAGATTGGACATTGCATCCTTAACTTGTCTACTTCTTATTGGTTGAAAACTATATAGAAAATAAGGATATCAAATATATACACTAACGGACGATACTTTGTGATAGTCAGGGCCAAAAAAATGTTAAATATATATAAACAGAGCTATAAATTTTTAAACTACTTTAAACATGATCCATAAATAACTTGAGACGGCACCGGTGATATCCTCCATCCATGTCGGAGAATATATTTACACTTAAATTTTTTAAAATACTAGAGTTGATCTTAATCAGATATTCTTGCCATTTTAAGGTGGTTATAATATGCCATAAGACCAAGAGAAAACCATTTTCTGGTACATGATAGAACCCTTTTCGACAGAGGGATTTACATGATAGAACTTGATCTATGATTATTTAAGTGAGGGCTTTGCGTTTCGATTTTCATTAGTTTTGTTGGTTAAGATGAAGAATTTTTTTGACAGAGAAAATAATGATGAATTTTACGTTCTTATTAATAACGAGGAGGTCATGCACTTATGTACAGATATGATGACGCAAAAGGAAAAGGTAAAGGGAGCGTGTTCACAAATCGTACAAGGAAGATCAGAACACAGAATCAAAATCAGGGCAGAAAGGAAAATTAAATGAGGAGAAAGAGAGAAATAGGATGTTTGCATGTGATGCTCATCAGTGGGGGCGTGTGGGAACAATCTCTCATTTGTTCATGTGGAAGTTGTACGTACCATACATGTAACTTACGCAAACGCACGTAATGTAATTCAAAAAAATAAAATAATGCATTGTATTCATTTGCATAGTCGTTTGATCTGAATATAATATAAAATTTATGTTATACCTTTGAAGGATTTGATTTTTTAGCCTTACATCTTTTCTTTCTGAATTTGAAATGCTCATCTGAGCTATAGAATGAGATAAGCTAGAATGTATGATAACCGTCTGACAATTGTAAAAAAATATTTACGACAAGTTGTTTCGAATTGGTGAAAATGATTTCGAACTATAACAATGGCATGTTCACAATATAGAGTTTAAAATTTAAAATATGTAAAAACCGCTTAAGCATATTTCCACACATACACCGCAAACTCAAAACATAAAGATAAACATTCTTGCACAAAATACTTAGATTCAACCGATCAAATGTCTTACAAGCACATATATAGGACAAGTAGTTTATAGTCTAATCTGCAGAGTATTCGTGTAACTTTTTCTAATAACAAAAAAAAGTTAAAGACTAATGTTATAACAAAAATATAAACAAAACTGTAAGTGAAATTACTATATAACGTTACTGGTCAATTTAGTTTGGCCAGTATAGATAATTGGTATTTTAATATTTACAAATATTTAGTTATAGTGTTGCGGTTAGTGATATATTGTTATCTTTTTAGATTTATGTAAACTTTATTATCAAGCTAGTTCTTGTTTTAGAAAGAAATGAACCGCTCAGAAATTTCCAACTACATTTTCGAGTTTTTTCAGGTGCAAAGTGACTGCTAATAGTACATGTTCAGCTTTTGTTGCTGACTGCTAAAATAATAATAAGAAGAAACATTACCATAATAACAAAGTCTCATTTAACACTACACCAAATAGAATTGGAAAACAACTCCCAGTACCCTCGAGAAATCATACAAAAGCATACATTATAAAATTAAGAAACTCATATTTTAAAATTATTTGATTAGAAGCTTAATGAAGCCTTTTAAGTGGCGACCCAAAACTGCTGCTGCTTCCAAGTAAGCATTGGTTTAGGCTCACGACCATTCTCCTTGCATCTGCTGCTTAGCCTGCTAATCTTTTTATTTCCATTTTTACCCTCCAAGTTCTCATTATTCTCCTCGGCCATGCCCTCCTCTGTTTCTTCTTCTTCTTCTTCTTCTTCTTCCTCATGATTGTCCCTAAGTAAAGAACTTTCCGGCGATAAACAGAGACGGAGCCTTCCTTCCTCACGTTCCGCTACAAAGCAACGGGGCGGAGACGAAGACCTGATTGCATGAACAACGACACGACCATCTTCTCCTAACGACCTCACCATACGGTTATACCTTGATTCTTTAACGAACTTTATCGGTGGTGGGAAACTTTTGCTGCGACTCATCGTTGATTTCTTGGCGTGAAAGTCAGTGTCCTTTTCCTCTTCTTGGTGTTTCGGCTTAGGAGAAAGAGAATGAGCCCTAGAGATAGCGTTTGCTTCAAGCGCAAGTAAGGACAACTCGTCACCGCTCTCGCTTCCTGTTTCGGCTCCAAGACTCTCAGTGCACATCTCTAGGCTTTTCTCGTTCAGCATAGAAACAGAGCGCTTCTCGGTCGGGTGCACATAAGCTTTGTCCTCTCTGTTTCGGACAATGGCAGTGATATCGGACATTGATTGTAGGAAACTCAACCCACCCATGTCCCCTTTTTGGGAGAAACTTTTGGTGATGAGTTTATCTTGAGGTTGACAAACAGAAATTGACATTTTGTGTGTGTGTTATTGATAGAGAAAACACAGGATCACAATGATAGTTTGTGATTGTTACTAATATTGGTTTTATTGGTTGAGCTAATAGGTAATCAAGAAAAGAGAGATGGTGAATGTGAATGGGAAGAGTGAGGGGTGAACTAGTATTTATAGTGGTGAGATGATCCCACTAGCCATTGGATTCTTTTCGGACACAACACAGTTAAACCACAACTCTTTCATTAGTTTTCTCTTTTCTGTAGTCTTTTGTGTTACGGATATTATCGTGTATATCCATAAGTTTTAGTATTATTTTTGTATTATGCAAACCAATAGGCTGGGGAATAATGAAACTACAAGCTTGAGTTGTGTTGTATTAACAACTAGTCAAAAATTTATTAGAGGAAAGCTTAAAGAGAGTACAAAAAGGATGATACTTAAGCATATAATTGACATTTAAAACATTTTCAATAGCCCTTAAAACGCATATTCTTCCTATTAAGCGTTATGAGTATACTATGGAGACAATGCTTAAACTTTCTTGGTACTTTACTGCTCCAAATATCTTCGAATTTTCTCGATTTTAAGTTCATTAATTTATTTAGGCAGTAGTAGTAAAAATGTCTTATTTCTGGTAATATGTAAATGAAGATTTAAGAATAAGGCAAAATTTAGTGAAAGTATCCCCCCTATTGGCGAGGCTCACCGAACCTATGGCCACTTGAGTGACAGTGAGAGGGGGTTACTTTCTTCATCAACTTGTGGCTGTTACTTGATATCGTTGAAACCAACTCTGTACAAGAATTGGTAGGTTCTTTTGCATTCTTGTACGTTAGTATTCTTATAGTAAATACGTATTTTTAAGGCAACGGATTATTTTTGCAGCATAAAACCTGTATTTGTTTTTGTTAAAAAAAATCCACCCCAATTAAGATATGGCTGAGCAAAGAAATAACAAAAAGCAACAAGGAATCATAAGTCCACAACCTTCCTGGGACCTTAAGCTACACTTACAACTGTAATGCAAAGTGATATACTAGTTAGCAATCAATAGTTTATATGTCCAAATCCTTGAGATTGTGTTTCTTCTTATGATTAATCCTACACCTCAAAATGTAACGAATGATTCTAAAACATGTATTACCCTGTAATAGAAAGCTTATGGGGATATGTTCCTGTCTTCACGCGTTTTCAGATCACGAATCAATACTCTCGGGTTTAAAATGATCCTCCTATAGCCCTAGGTTCTCAAACAAGCAACAAATGTAGGGTCAGTTAAATAACATAGACAATAAGCATGTCTCATACTAATAGAGGTGATCGGTCAATTTAAAAATTATTATTATTAGTTAATGGAACCGGTTCTTTAAAAAGCTACGGGTAGCAAAAGAAGTTTCCATTTCAAGTGAGGAAAACTTTTCAAACCTTCATGTGTTGTGAAAACAAAAGGTTTTTGGTATTAAGAAATGTCGACAAAGCTTTGAGGTTGAAACGTGAGTAGCAACTTAGTGCTTAGTAAAGTTGTAGACCAGAATCTGTACCTTACTTTTCTCTCAAGTGAGCCCTGGCCATCCCCATTTTGCATTCACCAATCGCTATTCTTCCGTGTTTTCTAAACCAATCAGAGGAAGAGAAACCAAGAAACAAGAACCAAAAGAAGTGGGCTTCCTCTGCATCATCATCCCACTTCTGGTCCCCAATTCAAAAGGACAATTCAAAGCTAGACCTTTTCAGATTTGTATAGTCTGTTTTCATTTTGTTAAGTCTTTTTAAAAAAAAACTTTATATAATCTTTAGCAACAAAGGAAGGTGGAATCTATTTCACGCTTACACAAAAACATGTCAACTGGAAATTTTATTTTCTTTCCCTCAAACTTTTGACCATACTTAATATTCTTGCGGTGTTCATAAAGAAATAAAAGGTTTGGTTATCAAGCATACATGTCAACAGTTAAAAGCTATGACTTTGATTAGAAAACTAACACGGAACCTAAGAACAAGCTTGTCTATAATGCTTGTTTAACGTTAAATTTTAAATAATTTCCACTTGCAAGGATTAAGTAAGGTTTATTCTATAATTCTGGATTTTAAATATATTTGTACCAATCCTTACCTAGAAAAGAAAACTATGTGCTTTTATCTTTAGAAATCATAGCTAGCATATGCTGAGCATTACTCCCCATGGAAACCTATACAAACATTTTTTTCCATATTTAATTAACTTCAGTCAAAAGATTAGTACATTAACATCAACAAAATTAAATGCTCTATGCGTGAAACCGATTTGCATAATGCCGGCAACTCGGTGAGAGATTAGAGTGTTCTCATATTAACAAAGAAAGTGAGAGATTTCTTCTGTGTTTCTGATTAATTTTCTTTTTAATCTAAAATATCTCTGCTTACTCAACCAAAAGCGCCAAATTATTTTCTTCAAATCTTATATTAAGTTTTTTTTCATAATTAGAATCAAAATCAAAATTAAAGTTTGTGTGGTAAAAATAGGGAAAATTCAATTACGAAAACATCATGTGCGGAATTTTTAATGCAAATACAAAAAGTATGACAAGAACAAAAGGAAGTGTTTTTCAAAAGAAAAGACAAGGACAAAAGGAACGCAGTCTCTATGTAGAGACTTAATCATACTCTAATTCATCAGGAGTGATGGGTCTCTTGAGAGGAATCACAGACTTTTTCTCTACATCTCTTGACAATGCCTTCCTCATATCTGATTTTTTTTTTCACATCAAAAACCATTTTTTAGTTCTTATATCCAAAGAAGGTGAAAGGGAAAGTAAAAAAAGGGCATTATAGATTAGAAAAAGATGAAATCAACAAGCCTCACCTAACCCGTCTTCTTCTCCTGAGTAATAGCGTAGAACCCGCCTATATATTATGTAGCCAAGCTGCCAAAAACAAACGAGAGAGACGGCCTTAAACTGATGAAAAATAAGAGCCCATGAAAGGCGTTTTTACAGTAAGAATTAGAAATTTGAAGCATTTGTGCAAGTCTTTGTCTGGAAAGTTACAAGTAATGCTTTTCTTCACACTGTGATCAAATTATTTCATACGTTAGTAGTTTTACCTTTTCATACATCTTGATGGCTGGTGTGTTGGAAGCTCTCACAAAAAGATCCACAAAGTAGGCCTTATCACTGTGATCAAATAACCAGAAATTTAACAGAGAGAAATCATACAACCTAAGACATAGAGCTAAAATGAGAAGCAATTTTAAGAGTTTTCTTCCTTTGAGAAACTATCTAAATATCGGTTGTCAGAAAGAAAAATAAATGGTCCATTATCAATCAATATACCACCTTTTATTCAGTCATAACGGATCAATATTGAAGAGAAAAAAAAAAAACTAAAAAGATGCCTTGTTTATTAGGGAGACTTACATCTTATCGCTGATCTCTTCAAGAAGGTTCATCAGCTTCTTGGCGAGTTGCTGCCTGCGATATTCTGGAGAGACAGTGACAGCTGTCACATGACCATGCCATGATTCACCCTGCCCTTCAACTTTACCCATAACTGAAAAAACCATACAGAATCATATTACACACCACAACAGCATTTCAAATGAATACGACTTAAGAAGTTTCTACATGTGTTTAGCTCCTAGATTCTTTCGCATAAAGAGTAGTGGATCATTCAGCGAAAATCCACAGACATGGATTCTAAAAAAAAACAGATATAATTTTTTTATGAAATCCACTTCCTCCATATCCAAATCTAGAAAACTTCCAAAGAAAAAAAAAGGCCAAATACTTTGATCTATTCAACAAGAACATTAAATCGCAAAGATTCAGAACAACATTACAGGATATTTTGAGCTTCAAGACAAAAAAAAAGCCTCAAAATAATTCACACCTATAGCCAATTAACATATAGTTGTAGATACAAAGGGTTAAAGCTAATGAAAGCATATCAAAGAAGAAACCAAGATTGAAATAGAGAGTTACTCTTCATCATTCTAGCTACACTTCCATATCTGATTCCACTAAAATAATTTTTTTTTTCATCATCATCTAAGTTCGTTCTTAGAGGAAAGCGAAGAAGAGATACTTACTATAACCCATGACGCGATTGCCAGGACCTTCGGCGACATGAAAATAGTCGGGCCATCTCGCCAAGTAGGTCATGTAGAATGACATATTGAACTGTTTCCAATTTTAACCACAAAAAAAAAAAAAAATCAAACAAAATCAAAAAGTGGAATTACGAAGAACAGTAGAGGAGTGGGATTACTGTTTCAGTGAGGTGGTCCAGGTTCACGGAGGTGAATCGGAGAAGGTCGTTGCAGCTGAATCTACGAATCGTCGTCATCTTACTTTTCGCTAATCCCCTTTGAAGCTTCCCTCGAACAAGAAGAAGAACGACAACACAATCAAAGAAGAAGCTACTTTTTTAATGGGCCAATTAAATATCTACCAAGCCCAATTATAGTTGGACCTGAGACAAATTATAAATGGGCTTATTTGTGTAATAGTAAAATATGTAAATAACATTGATTTTGATAAAATATAATCTCAATAACATTTATTCCATTCTTTCCTGGTTTTATTTTTCTTTTAAGCCGGTTCTCAGTTATACAAAAGAAAAAATATCACATAAAAATATATGGTGGTGTTGATTACCACATCGACAACAAAAATTAATATATCGGAATAAATTAAATGAGCGAATGGTATTGAATAAAGTAAATAGAATAGTATATACAATGAAATTATCAAATAGCATATTATATTAGAAAATCATAATGTATTTATATGCTGATATTTACTACTGTTTTGAATGTTCATATGTATCTTATAAATAGTAAATAACATGAAAATAATATTATAAGTATATAAACATATTCTTTCATCATATGAGAACATACAAATTAAAATATAAATAGAATAACATATGCTCAATGATATAGTTCATATTAATAAAATTATAAAATAGTTTATATATAATATACTATATATGTCTTTTGAACAAATTGTACTATATATGTCTAAAGTTAACAAGAAGTAATGCTTACTCTAATATTAACTCAAATCTTTTATAAACTAACCCAAAATATTAATCACTAAATCATAAAGAGTAATATAAACCATAATCCTAATATCAAAATATGTAAATAGTATATAATATGGAACATTATTATAATAGAATAATAAAAAGAGAAATTGCATTGTACACACAAGGAAAACCTTGAAATTAGGTGTATACCATGCTTTTGTCGTTATTCAAAAGTTCCTCTAAGAAAAAGACTATTGTATCCCTATTCATTATAAACTTCGGTTTGAACGACAAAACTGTTTTCTCTATATTTCTCGATTTATTATAGAGAAATTGCATCGTACACACAAAGAAAACCTTGAAATTAGGTGTATACCATGCTTTTGTCGTTATTCAAAAGTTCCTCTAAGAAAAAGACTATTGTATCCCTATTCATTATAAACTTCGGTTTGAACGACAAAACTGTTTTCTCTATATTTCTCGATTTATTATATATATCGCTAATCCATCACATCTCCAGAAAATCCTCCCACCTCTGACTAGGTTAAGCCGCTGGTTTTTCACATCGGACCAGGCTCCCACAGCCATGTTGTCCGTCCGATTTGTTCTCGTTTTGTTTTTAGTTTCTATCTAGGTTTTATTTTTTCTTTAGCTTTTATAGTTAGGATTTCTCCAAAATGCAGATATAGTTTCTGAATCTCAAATCTAGAGAAGGAGGCTGAGCAACAGTGTTAGTGCTATGGGCTTCAGAGTGGTCGTGTCTTGGTAGCAGTAAGCTGTTGGGGTTCTCGCCTTGCTAGGGTCTAGCCTTCAGATCCGTGGGTTGCTTATGTTTCTCACTGGCTCCAATCAAAGGTACTCCTTTGTGTTTATCGGTGATACTTTAGGCTCTACGATTTGGTGGTGGTCATCGTTATTTCCGTGTTGGTGATCTTACCTTGGTTGAAGGATTTGCTCTTCCTTGATCTAGCAAGTTTTTCTATTTTATTGATTACATGTTAGCAATATATTTACCAACTTACGTGCTAATTATATAGTTAGCTTATACCTAAAAAAATTACATGTTATTATGTTTTCTTTATACTGCTAATTATTTTGATATTTTATTTCTCTATTTATTTCAGGTTCATGTAAATTTGATGGCTGCACTACACAGTAAAGAACGATCTCTTTCAGATGTCGTCAATCTGTGAATGAGAAACAACTTATTCCTAAAGATATGAAGACATTAACAGTTGAGAGACCCTGCTCTGTTCCCACATAACCAAAGTCAGTTTGACTCTGGTGTCAGCGATTCTTCTAATAGAAGCTCAACCCATTGATGGTGATGAGGTGTACAAATGCATCACACCAGATGTTCTTGACGTGGAGGTGCAAAGAGTTCCAGTTATGGTATATGAAGATAACTTTGGAGTCCCCTGAACTTAGCTACTCGAGCTTTTCTACTATCTTAGTTGTGTTATAGTTTTGAGATGTTGTCTGATCACCCTTTGGATATTTCTGGTTCTCACATTTGATGTATTAATGAACTCCTACCATTAAGTTCATTAAAGATCTCTGTTTATTAATACAAGTACATTGAATAATATTCACAGATAAGATTATTCTAATAGGTATTGCTCTTGTTGGATAGACAATTACATGTTTTTCAAGATAATACAAATTCTAGCCAAATATTATTTTATGTATGCGGCTAATTGGCAGAACCAGTACATAGAAGGATATCATTTTATTTAAACGGATTATAAATAAGAAAATTGAAATGTAAGTGATGTTAGACTGGCTATCTTGGTCCATCCTAACAATCCAAAAGTAATAGAGAGTTACATAACTTATTAGATTGTATATTTATTTACTACAAATAGTTACTCAAAAGTTTATCCATCCAAAAACTTACTATCCCTGGCTAAACTTTAAATTCCTTACATTAGATCTCCATATCATTTAAACAGGTTAACTTCCTTACATTTGGCTAATTATTTCTATAAATGGTTACACAAAATTTTAACCATCCAAAAACTTCGTACCACCTGACTAGATTTTATATTACCCGTTTTATGAAAACTCGTAGACATTTAGAAAATAGATCCTAAGCTTCCATAGTATAATACAAGACCCAATCACTAATGGTTGACTCCACTCAACACCCACCATGGTTGTTGCTTCCTTCCGATGATGTCTCTCAACCTTTGACTTCACTACTTTTTATTCCACTTCTCTGCATGCCAAAGTTAGCTTCAACGCTCGACCAGTTGTCTACATCTACCCCGAGTTTATCTTCTCCGTAGTTTGGTTCTCACCACATCCACAAGGTAGACCTGCACGTTTTAAGTATGGTGCATCACCTGTAGCGATCGCATCCGGAGGAAGGTCACGGTCTTGATTGCTAGACACCGCAACACCTATCATAAAACACGGATGTATTCTCATTAAACAATAATCTCTGCACCACAGTTGAAATTTAATCATACACATTAAAATTTGATCGCATTTTATTTTCTGTTTAAACAATTTATTATCAAGCCAATAAACTAAGAAACAATTCAAACTATTTTTATAACCATTGTAACTGCACATCAACTAACCATAACATTATAAAAAGTTTCCCTTATTTTCATATTCTTAGCCGGCTATCAAACTTAAAAAAGAAAAAAATAAAGTGGTTTATTTGTGGCTAACTTTTCTAGTAACCTTTTATTGCTTCCATGGTTGAACTGTTTTGTGCTTCCTCTGTGCTGAAGAGAAGCACAGAGTCATATAAGAGAGATGGAGGCGCTTAAGAGAAGCGGACGCACAACAAGAGAGCGGAGCGGCTTTGGTTTCTCAGAACCAAAAGAAAGTTTGTCGATGTCACCAGCAAGTAAGAGAGAACACACCGGCAAGATGCTTCGTCGCCTCAGACATGGTAAAGGAGGAAGACGAGATTAAAATCTTGAATATGTGGTGAAAAAGTGGATTGGGAAAAAGCCTCTGTAACTCCTCGAAAACATCGACTGAGAGCATTTTACTTTTTTTTTTCTTCTTTTTTAGTCAAAACTCAAAAGAAAATCTTAATCAAATCTTTTAAATATCTTTTAAAATCCTACACTCAACTATAATTGTACGTACGTCTATAAATTGACTTGAACATAGCTTAGGGGCACTAAAGTAATTTGCTTTGACACAGAGAAAAACAAATCTCCACAATATTTTGTTATAGGTATTTTGCTAATTTCAAATTTATTTTAGGATTTTGACCAAATTAACTCTAATAAAAAAAATAGTGTATATTATTTCAACTGATTTGATCAGGGGATTTGATAGACATCAATATGGATGATGTGAAGAAGAGAATTGAGCCTTGACCATGACACACCATCGTGGTTTATAGATTTCAAAAGACTTCAAAAGTGGAGATTATTATATCGGAACAGTGGATAGAAAAAAAAAAGCAAATGATAATTGATAATCCAAGAAATAATAAGATATTTTGTGCTTTTATAAGGGTAATATAGTATATATTATAGAAATAGTTGAAATATTTATTTTTGCTTAGATATTGAATTATGTTTTGTTTTGTGTTTACCCAGTCTAATTTCACATTATATATTTTACTACTCTCACCCACAAAAAAAGGAAAAAGAAAAAGAAAAAACTAGGGTTTCGAAACGAGCAGCAATGCAAATAGGAGAAGAAGGAGAGAAGACAGTTGAGATCCACAAAGCAACAGAATCTCTGTACTATGACCCACTTCCTCTTGATCTAACGAGAGATACTTCTGAGACTGCCTGCTAAATCTCTAGTAAGGTTCCGTTGCGTCTCGAAGCTATGGTCATCCCTCACAGCCGAACCAGATTTCATCAAGTCATTCACTACTCGCTCTTTATATCGGCCTCGTCTTCTCCTCAGCTTCGGAAAACAAGCCACGAGGTTATTCTTCTCATTGCCACAACACGAGGTTACTGATGACGATGACAAGTGTTGTTTATCTCAGAATAATGATGATGTGAGCAGTAACCATATCGATCTCCCTCGAAATTATGGATCCATGTCAACTTTTGAGTCTGTGCGTGGCTTAATATCTTTCAACGAGGATTGTAACCATATCGTAGTTTGGAATCCTTCTACAAATCAACATGTAACCATACCTAAACCCGAAAACTTTAGAATTGGACCACGCTATTTAGGATACGATCGTTTTGGAGATACGTATAAACTGCTGTGTATACCACGTGCAACCGAAGGTATCCCATATAGAGATTATGGGCCTCGGGTTTTAACATTGGGGGCTGAAGAATCATGGAGAATTATTGATGGGGGTACTCCTAAGCATTATGGCTTAGCAGTTAGTTGGAAATGCATCAGTGGAGTTATGTATTATGAAGCGTATGGTGGTAACGACGGATATATGAAAAGAATCATAATGAGTTTCAATGTGAGGTTTGAGACGTTTAAACCAGTTGAATATCCATGCTGTGTGAATAGTTTTCAGACGGGGAAGCATTATCTGCTGAGATACCGTAGAAGATTAGCCTTGGTTTGCTCGTTAGATGCAAAACTATGGATCTATATATATAAAGAAGAGTGTTTCTCTCCCAATGTGACAACTAGGATGCCAGCGTGGAAATTCGCTTGCTCTCGCGTCGACACGTCAGCGTGTCATTTAAAGTTTGGGCTTTGAGTTAATATTGCTAATGGGCTATTGTATTTCGTCGACATGTCCGGCCGTGGAAGTGTGATACGCCCCCTAATCTTAGCTGTTCGCGCAGATCTCTGAATAGTGATCTTTTTCTCTGCGGCAGAAGCGCCTGTCCTTTGCGCTCCCTTCCCCTCGCTGAAACGGCCGAGCTTTAACATCATATACAATCCATTCAATTCCATCTCCCACTACGTTGTGAATCAATGCGTCGTTCATGGCTCCTAGGCGGTGTCGCATCTATATAAATATGTGAGTTCTTCTCAACTCGAACTCATCCTATATTTCTATCTATAGCGATAAACTGAATCCTGATTTCATGTCTCATTCTATGGTGTTCTTCTCCGACTTGAAGTCCAGCCGTTGCTCCTCCGTCGTCGAGGCAAGACTGCTCCGGTCTCCGGTCCTGGGAGGCAAGAAATATCGCGAGCTCATGTGGGTTGACATGCTCTTCCTGGACGTCAACGTGAGTTCTCTCTTCTATTTCTTTTTCGGATCTGAGTTCGATCATTCCGGCGAGTCTATTTTGTTTACTGATGAATATATGACACTGTTTCTGTTGGTTTATTAATTTACATAATCATGAAATGTAGAAGCTTTATCTGTATATGGAGAGGAGCTTATATAGTTTAGTTTCTGAGCTACGTTACGAATGTGTTTTAGGCAAAAAGAAATTGAAAATGTATATCCATGTGTTGTAGGCAATTGAAGAACAAAGATGAGGATAGAGTAGTTAAGAACAATGAAGGTCTGCCTCAGCCATTTTTGGGAAGCTGCAATGATCGTGCAAGGCAGCTCCAGGCTTCTTCTTCAGGTCTTTTCCCATGTTTAAAGGTTTTATCTCTCTCACACTTCACTTTTTATCATTCAGATTATTTATTTTTCACAAACAATTCAGACTGTCGGCTGTGTTATGTTGTCTTCGTTTAATATTTCTTTTTCATCGATCTATTTCGTCATCTACGGTTTTTTGCGAGACGAATCCATCACCATTAAAAACTATTGGGTTTGAAGTTTTTTAAGTAATGTAATCTTGGAAAAAGTTGAACAAGGAAGCAGAGAAATAATAGCATTAGCTTATAGGTTGCTAAGTCAGCTACTTTCAGAACTAAATTGCCTCACAGTTTTCTTTGTTGACTCGGTCAAGTTACTTGGTTTGAGGCTACGATCAGTTCGCAAGTGATTGACATAAATATTCTGCCGTTCAGGCGTTCAATCCCCTGGAGGTAGCAAAGAGTCAGACCCTGTGAAGGTTGCTAGAGGAGGTTAGCCATTCAAAGTTTTCTGTCGTTACTTTCTTTTGGTAGCATATAAAATTATATGGCTACTGATTTATTAACAATTGCTATATTTTCAGTTAAAGCTATTTCCAGGAGGACACAGTCATTGGTTGAGAGGTTTGAGAGAAGAGACACAATTACACTTCCGGAAGAAAGATAAAGCAGCAATAGTTCAGAGCACTAATGCTGTGGAGAAAGTGGCCAAATCATCATCGAAACGAGCAGTTAGCATAATGCCTACCCAGGTCATGGAAGTTGAACTTGATAAGGCAACTAACTTGACCGCAGTTGAAACTCCTGTGATATTTATTGCAAGACCACAGTTGAAACTCCTGTAATATCCAGCTGTTTTTAATCAATAATGCAATTCTCTGCAACTTTCTTACATGTTTGTTTCTTATTTAATTTCTGGTTGGCTATTACATATGTTGCTAACACTATTACACAATTTTATTGTGGTATCAATGAGATGACGTCTACAAGTTTAACTCTGGTTCATGAAGAGATCATGATGGTGATATCAATCAGGGTTGGTCCCTAGATTACTTTCATGGTTTTCCCAGTTTGTGCATTTTACATGTTTGGTACATAAGAAACAAGAAGAACACAACTTGGGATCTTTCTCACGTTTGGTTTTTTAACATACAAAACAATAGCTTGGTTGTTTTTAGATATATATATGTAAGAATACTTCTTTTTAGCCATGGACGGTGATTATTGTCAAAGAGAATATTGGCTGAGACAAATGCATCTGAAGGGAAGGGACGGCTGACCTTGGTGCATTGACTTAGTACCTATATATATATAAGAATGATTCTTTCTCACTATATATGTTCCTGAGAGAACATATATACAATCTTTCCCCTTCTGCTTTTTTTTACACTGGTTCTTCTTTTTTCATTTATATTGTAGTTTTGTTTTAAGAAAACATACATCAGTTGTATATCATGCATTAGTGCATTATCATGTAACATCCCAACTATAATATAAATAAAAACCACAACATAAAATTTGTTTAACTTTAACTAATTTAATCAAAACCAATTTTTTAGATAATAAAAAGATTATAATATATATATACATATATGTGTGTGTGTGTGTGTGTGTGTGTGTGTAAAAACATAGATGATTGAATACATCAAATGAGATTTAGGATGAAATGGAATAAAAGTTTTGAAAAGACACCTGTGAAAGTTGTGAATTCAATGGTTTTAAAACTAAAATAGAATTATGATAGTTTGTACATTTAAAAAGAAAATCCAACAAAATTTATATAAGCAAGATAAATGAAAATTTAGATCATACGTCTAAATAGTTGGGTTGTAAGTGCATAAATTTCGCTGTGAGAATTTAGTTTGTGGATTTTAGGTAAGATACTACAATTTTTAAACCAATATTTTAAGAAAAAAAATATATTCTAAAAGGATTGTATATTTAGAGGTGAGGGTCAATTAAATAACTAAGAGTATTACAAGAAACAAAATTTATAAAAAATTAAGTGAAATGAAACATTTCTACAATCCTACTAATCAAACACATAATTAAAATTTAATCAATTTTTTTTCATTTTCTCATCACCTTATATATAATTTCCAGTAACAAAAAGTCAGATTTTGATATTAAATTTTTGAAATTTGTAAGACAGAAAAAATAATTGAAAATAATTTTAGGATTGTCTAACTACTTATATTTTATAACATCATAAGTCTAAATAGTTGGGTTGTAAGTGCATAAATTTCACTGTGAGAATTTACTTTGTGGATTTTAGGTAAGATATTACAATTTTTAAACCGGTGTTTTAAGAAAAAAATATATTCTAAAAAGATTGTATATTTAGAGGTGAGGGTCAATTAAATTACTAAGAGTATAACTAAAACAAAATTTATAAAAATTAAGTGAAATGAAACATTTCTACAATCCTACTAATCAAACACATAATTAAAATTTAATCAATTTTTTTTCATTTTCTCATCACCTTATATAAAATTTCCAGTTACAAAAAAAAATCAGATTTTGATATTGAATTTTTGAAATTTGTAAGAAAGAAAAAAGACTTGAAAATAATTTTATTATTGTCTAACTACTTATATTTTATAATATATTATACCATTTGTATATTAAAATAAACATACATACAAAATATATAACTAAAATTAACATTTTTGGAAAAAAAAACCCGCCCGTAGGGCGGGTCGACCCTAGTTCTTTTAAACGGAAAGGAAGATAAATGGGTATGTGATATTGACTTGCAAATACCTACTCATAGAACGGATCCAACTGGGAAGATTAACCATCAGTTAAATGATGCTACTGTTACCGGTGAGTTTATATATGTCGCGGTAGATGATGAAGCGGTTCATATTCTCTACTATGATCCGGAGAAAAACAACACCAGAACATTCAAATTTGAAGGAAGTATGTACAAGGAATTTGAATTTGAAGGATTCGATGGAGGAGGTTGTAAGTTCGATATTACATGCTCACCAACTCTCAGAGAACTTGCATACTCGAAATCTTGGATGTTTACACGATGTCATCCGAATCACATTGAAAATCTCATCTCTCTAAAGAACATCACGTGCTCAAAATTGGTCTGATTTTCTCTTCTTTGTTTTTTGTCGGTCTGATTTTTTCATATATGTTATTTCGCTTTTGCATTGTTGTTACTTTAAATGAAAACTAAGATATGATGATTTTCTAGGAAATCATTATTCGTTTTGAGCTCCTATTTGAGTCATGACTATAATTTAACTCCTGGAAAAAAAATTGCTTGCTTTTGTAAAACTTAGTTAACCACACAAGAAAATATAATACCAATCAAGGTAAGTGAAATCCTCCATAAATTACTTGGAACTGATAATAAAGTTTACAAAACGATAAAACCCGTTTTGATAATATATTAGCCAAGTAAATTAAGTCCTTGCAAGGATATTTATGTGGATCAACTTGAAAATTGATCAACTTAGCTAGAGTGGTTGATTAAGCCTTGCACCAGCCGACATGGAATCTGCAACTCCACCAGGAGTTGTCTTCATTTCCGGACTGTTTCTGAGTTCTGCTCCAACCACGGCCTCCGCATCTTCACTAGTCACCACCTTGTCTCCGGGAAGCTTCTCTGTCGCATCCTACACAACCCCCAACAATATCCATTTATATATGCACCAATTTAGACTTCTATATAATCTTATATTACACTAACAAAAATAAATCTCGTCAAGCTTTATGGACTTCTTATTCAATTAAAAAACTTGTGATAAAAAGATTAGTAACATAATGCGATTCCTAGCAAAGATATCCAACCCCTATTTGTATATGTATTTCATGTTTCTTATGGTGAATTCTATATAGTATTTTAATTTCTGATCTGCTGTGAAAAATATATTTAGATAAGTAAAAAGAAAAATGTAATAAGAAGGTTACTACGTACGGTGAGAATGTCTGCAATGGTCACTTTGGCTTCCTCCAACACCGTGCGCTCATTAGACGCAGCAGCCTCCTGAGCCGCTTCGGCAAGACCACCGGGTCGAGTCTTGGAATCACCGGTGGCTCTAGTTTCAGCCGCTTGAATCGCGGCGGCATCTTTACGGTCCACAGGCTTATCTCCAAGCGACAAAGCCGTCACCTCCAAAGCTTCCCCAATCGTAACCGTGTCTGCTGATCCCATCGTCACGGTCGTTGGATCAGGCTGAGAGGAACCAGCGCCTTGCTTTATTGCCACGTCATCACCGAGTGGACGTGAATCTCTCCGATCTCTTGGCGAATTCTGTTGCTGTGCCATTTCCTTTGTTATGTTCTGTTTTGTTTTTTTTTCTCTCTTTAGGAGTTTCTGTTTTGTTCGGATCTTGAAAGTACGATCCTATGGTCAGATGTCTGTTTGACACGTGGACACTTAATTTAACACGTGTCTTGCCGCATGTTGATGAGAAAGCCTTGTTCGGAAACTCGCTAGGCGCTACGCGTGCGGCACACCAGGGCCTAGCGATTTTTTAGAAAAGCGGAGAAAACTCGGGGAGTACGCGGAGAGGAATTTTTTATACTTTTATATGTATAATACCATAATTATAAGTATAATACAAAATTACTATGTATAATACTTCTTTATATATAAAATATACTTGGTATTGAAATTAAAAAAAAATTAAATATCTATTAACAATTCAAATCTATAATTCTTTAGTAATTTTACATGTATAATATTTTATTTAAATGTATAATACATATTATATATAATTCATGTCTAAAGTATCCTTGGTACTAAAATTATAAATTTGTAAAATATCTATTAACAGTCCAAGTCTAACAATACAAAATATAAAAATAACTCAGATTTCTTATAAAAAAAGTTTCAGTAGCAAAATTCCAAGCAGTTAATTTTTTTTAAAGGTCATTTGCCATTTCCTTTTTAAACAAAAAAAGATACAAATTGTTACATTAACATATAATCCATCGAAAGCCCAACAGGCCAACACTAATTACAAAATTGTTAAGCAAATAAAACATGAAAAAAGGAAAAAAAACCACTCAGTTTATTAAATGAAAGACAAATAATTTATAAAACAAGTAATTTATAAAACATCCCACATCGGGTACATGGGGAAGTAATGGTCGTACACCAACACTATAAATAAGCAAGATGTCCCCTTCTAATAAATCATTCGGATCTGAACAAAGTCATGGCCCAATAAGATGGGCCTAGCTTTACAAAAGTTATAAAATTAATCGGTGTTTAATCGGATTAATAGCGCGTAACTTTGATTATGCGGCCGGTTATTAACAAACCGATTTTGTTTAGCGAGTTGGCCCAAATCGAAACGCTGGGTCTCCGAGTAGCGTTTTCGCGGCCGCGTTTGCGGCTACTCGGCCGCGTTTTAGAACAGAGAGAAAGCGATGGACGGATCTGTTCCAAATCGAATGAAAGTTGAGTTTTGTGCTACACAAACAAGAGTTCAAACTAGTCTCTGATTCAAGGATTTGCCACTGCTGCAAACTGTAACGTTATCATAATCTAAATATTACAATGATGAAAAAAACATTAATGTTTTAGCCAAAAAAAAAATAAAAGTAATCAGTTTGTGGTCTTCTTATCATTTCTGGTTCTTTTCCTGAACTCTCTCTTCTCGTCAGAGTATTGCTTCTTCATCAAAAGGCTGGACATTGCTGCTCTCACAGCTTCTGCTGCAGCGCTCATCACACTCTCTTCTATTGAAACTTTACCTTGCAATTTCTCCAACAGTTTCGTCCCTCCGGGAATCTGCTCATCTTCGAGGACTGAAGATGGTTCAGCCTCAATGCACGAGATGACACGAACCCTCGAATAACCAGGATGGTTCGAGCCATTAGAGGCTCCTGACACCATCCATAGTAACCTTGTAGATGTGCTTAAAGAAATACTAGTGGGGATGAAACTTTCTCCAGGGATTTTAACTACCTATAATAAAGGATAAATTACCCGGTTTAATTATAGTTCTGCTGGTTTACAAGATTTGCTAGTAAGTGTTATACCTTTGTGAGGGAGAGAGAATGAGCTGATAAATCACAGCTTAACAATAATATTCCTTGAAAACTGCATTTTACATTAGTAGATTTAATCAACATTTGATATTGCAAAGATGGCTGAAAAATTAGACTTGCCTTTGAATAGACACAGCTGCAGAACAAGTATTCGGGATAGCGCATATATCAGTCACTGTGACTTGCACCGGCTCACTTTCATTAGACTCTATTTGTCCTGCCTTCAATAAGCAAATAGGAATAATAAAGAAAACACACATATTACGTAACCGATGTGAAGGATGTAGGATAATTATTTTTACCATGGTACTAACTTCACATGTGTCGAGAAGAGACCCGGATGTAATATCCCACAACCGAACCTAAAGAAAATTGCAACATCAGTAGCAAGGAGTCTAAGCATCACTAGTATTAAAGATACATTTAGAGACTTTGAGATCACTTACTGTTGAATCTCCACTTCCAGACATGAGATACCCTTGAGCAAGCTCTGGATTACAGACAAAGGCTATGCAGGTAACAAACCTAACAAGCGTTTCAAACAAAACGTCAAAAAAGTCCATCATTACAATCTCTTCTTTTTTTTTTTTTTTTTTTTTTGCTTATGTAAACATTAAAAGAAACCAGAATGAATATTTGGGATGCGACTACATGTAGCTTTAAACTCTGACTTACTCTGTATGTCCAAGACAAAAGCTCTGTATTTCATGAGCCCCTTGTAGAGGCTCCTTAGGAAAAACAGTCACCTGTGACACGGTAAATGTAATCAGAATATAAAAGAGCAATCCTCAGGAAAAACAGTCACTTGTACATTAGTGGATTACTCTTTATCTTACTCTTATCTTAAAGTCCCGATCAGCACTAAGAATATATCGACCATCTGGGGAAAACTCCTATGAACGAACAATAACAAATCAGAATGAGTGACAATGCATAAGTAAACCTTCAAGAAGAACGAAACTCTATAACAGAAACGTGATCTTACCAAGCTAGTAATAATACTACAATAATGAGAAAGCAGCGGCGCACCCTTCTTACTAGGCAAAACTTGATGACCCTCACTGATCCCATCTAACTCGACAACCCATACAACACCGAACTTGTCCGCATAGCAAACATGCGAATCATTGCCGCTTATAGCAACCGCACTAACTCTCTTCTCAGAAGATCTGCCATTAATATCATTCATTATTATTATATAAGATTAAATGTTTCGGAGAACAATAATCAAAAAAATCCTGGAGCCTTAACTTACATAGTGTTAAGGCAACGCCAAGACTCTGCAGACCAAATCTTGACCAGCTTGTCATCGCCTGCAGACACGAAGAGCTTTCCACTCGCACCATAGCTAATAGCTCTAACGGAATCCTTATGGGGAGATCCATCAGATTCATCCACCAAAGTAACTGGCTGATTCTCTCTGAAAACATTTTAAAATCAATCGGTTTAAATTCAATCAATGCTGCAGCCGTGGGTTTGAGCTTAGAGAGCTTACATAAGATCGAATACACGAAGATCCGAACCGACGGTGACAGCTACGGATTCCTGAGATGGGTGAACGGATATTAGTGCAGGAGCAACCTCGAGTAGTTTGTTCTGGCTTTCTCCTTCTTCGATGTGAGATTCTTCCATTTTTTATACAGAGAGAGAAGGAAGAACAGTAGTTTTTAGGGTTTAAGCAAAGTTCGTGAGAAAGCCAACAGAACAATCTGACTTGCAACAGAAATCGAGTGTCTGTTTAGTTGTTTGTTGTAAGATTTTAGTTGTTGTAAGATTTTGGGTTTATAAATTAAAGAAATTGTCGGCCCGCGTACTATAACATTCGATAATGGGCCTCGCGTATTGGCCCAATCAAAAGGAGCACGACAAAAAATATCTGTCAACAAAGACAGAAACAGAGGACCTGAAGGAGAAGAAGAGTATGCGTCAGGCTGTTGTAACAAGACCTACGCTGTCGGCACCAATCGTGTCTGTGAATTTAAGTTTTTTTAGCCGCCTGCTCACCCATTAGCGTATCCGCCTTCATCCAACCTGTAGAGTGAATCGTTTATTCAGTTCGCACTCCACGTGCTCGATGAAATGACTGAGAGAAACTAGGCGACAGTTTCCTTCAGTTCTACATACCAACCGAGAAGGTTTGAAACTTGGTTTGAAGAATAAGAAAAGGATGTTTTCTTTGAGGAAAACGAAGCTTCAAGCTGTCTCAGTTCACCAGAGTCGTTTCAGTTCGCTGTTTCGTGCCATTGAAGTTACAGGTACTAAACCTCAACCTTCTTTACAACATGGTCTGGCGGGTAATGATGTTCTCTCTGATGCAAGAAACCATAGTTTGTTGTCTAAGCTTCGTACTAGTAGTACCAGGTTCGATGTTTGGTCTATAGATAGAACAGAAGCATTTTCTACGATTTCTGGATCTATTTTGCTTCAAGCCAGGGATCCTGCTAAACTCAATGAAGAAATCCAAATCGCAGTTGATCAACGTAGATGCGACGAAGCCTGGAGATTGTTTGAACAACATATGCAGATGGAAGGGTTCCCGCGTAAATCTGTTGTGAACAATGTTTTGGTTTGTTTTGCTGAGAGTCTCGATTCCAACTGGCTACAGAAGGGTTACACTTTGGTGGAGAAAGCCTTTGATGAGAGTAAACAGAATCTGCTAGAGAAGGAACCTCTTGTGTATCTCTCATTGGCTCTCGCCAAGTCAGGCATGTCTGTTCCTGCATCTACGATCTTGAGGAAGCTAGTTGAGACGGAAGAGTATCCTCACGTGAGTGCTTGGTCAGCGGTGCTGGCGCATATGTCTCTCACGGGATCAGGAAGCTATCTATCTGCTGAGTTGGTTCTTGAGATTGGTTACTTGTTTCAGAATAACAGAGTTGATCCACGGAAGAAGAGCAACGCGCCTTTGCTTGCGATGAAGCCTAATACTCAGGCGTTGAACATTGCTTTGGCGGGTTGTTTGTTGTTCGGGACAACACGAAAGGCTGAAAAGCTTCTTGATATGATACCGAAGATTGGTGTTAAAGCTGATGCAAACTTGTTAGTGATAATGGCGCATATATATGAAAGAAATGGGCGGAGAGAGGAACTGAGGAAGCTCCAAAGGCATATAGATGAAGCTTGCAACTTAAACGATTCTCAGTTTTGGCAGTTCTATAACTGCTTGCTTATGTGTCACCTTAAATTCGGGGATCTCGAAGCTGCTTCGAAAATGGTTTTGGAAATGCTAAGAAGAGGAAAGGTAGCAAGGAACTCACTTGGAGCCGCCATTCTTGGATTTGGTACTGCGGAAGATGATAAATTAAAGCTCAGAAAAGAATCAAAGGTTAAAGAACATGATAATCACGAGACTCCTATTCACAGTATGATTCCGTATGAAGAGTTCGTTAGAGACAGGAAATTTCTAAAACTTGAAGCTGAGGCAAAGGATGTTCTTGGTGCATTGTTGGCTAAGTTGCATGTACAAGTGGAACTGATTACCTCGGAACGAGGTGTTCTGCAACCGACAGAAGAGATTTATGTGAAATTAGCGAAGGCATTCCTGGAAAGTGGAAAGATGAAGGAGCTAGCAGAGTTTATGCTAAAGGCAGAACATGAAGACTCCCCTGTTTCTAGTGATAACTCGATGCTGGTGAATGTTACCAACGCGTGTATTTCTCTAGGGATGTTGGATCAGGCGCATGATCTACTCGACGAGATGCGTATGGCTGGGGTAAGAACCGGTTCTTCCGTTTATTCGTCGCTCCTCAAAGCTTACTGCAAAACAAACCGGACTAGAGAAGTGACAGCACTTCTTAGAGATGCTCAAAAGGCAGGGATTCAGTTCGACTCAAGCTGTTACGAAGCCTTGATCCAGTCTCAGGTGATTCAGAACGATACTCATGGAGCTCTCAATGTGTTCAAGGAGATGAAAGAGGCGAAATTACCAAGAGGTGGGAATCAGCAGTTTGAGAAGCTATTAAATGGTTGCGAAGGAAACGCAGAGGCGGGACTTATGTCGAAACTCTTGAGAGAAATCAGAGAAGGGCAGAGTAATTTGGATGCTGGTGTTCATGATTGGAACAATGTGATCCACTTCTTTAGCAAGAAAGGTTTGATGCAAGACGCAGAGAAGGCGCTGAAGAGGATGAGAAGTCTGGGGCATTCGCCGAATGCTCAAACTTTTCATTCTATGGTCACGGGTTATGCAGCCATTGGGAGTAAATACATAGAGGTCACTGAACTTTGGGGAGAGATGAAGTCCATAGCCGCAGCTACTTCATCAATGAGGTTTGATCAGGAGTTGCTGGATGCGGTGCTGTATACGTTTGTTAGAGGAGGGTTTTTCTCGAGGGCTAATGAAGTTGTGGAGATGATGGAGAAAGAGAAGATGTTTGTTGATAAGTACAAGTATAGGATGCTGTTCTTGAAGTATCACAAGACTGCTTATAAAGGCAAAGCTCCAAAAGTTCAAAGCGAGTCTCAGCTCAGAAAGAGGGAATCTGGTTTAACATTCAAGAAATGGCTAGGTTTATCCTGATTGTTATCTATGGTAATCACTATTGTCGTTACATCTGAGCCGCACAGATCCGAATAGAGTCGGTATAACTGATAAAAGTTTCGTGTTATGTTGACACTTGACATAAATGAATAGTATTTCAATTTTGACGTTAATCAATGTCTTTTTCACTCTATCCTTGAATTTGACTTGGATGGATTTCATTTCCGCATCTTCTTCACACAGTTGTTTCCGGTTTCTCTCAGCCCATGTATGTCTTGTATCTAGGTTAAAGCCCAAGGTAATGGGGTCAAACACCAGCGCTTAAGAAAAGGGTCTACTAAGCCTGGTCCCGAGACTGAGCTCAATAGCCATTATCGTGGTTGACTAAAGTCTGCAGGAAAAGCTCCAAGCGGATGGCTTGTCCTCCACAGAAAGCTGATTCTTTTAGAGAAGGTAAGAGAAACAAACTGTTTCTTGTGTGTTTTGTTCTTTGCAATGTTGCTTGCTCTGTGTTTGTTGATTGGATCAAGAACGTATAGTAATGTTCTTATTAGTGCATGTTCTCAATCTATTAGGTCAGAGATTTGCACGCTGGTTAGTTTACTCACTGAAAGTAGCGCAGAATACTTTGAACTGCGCTGGTTGAATATTGACAGGGGCTGGATGGTGAAGCTACTGAACCTCTATGATCAAGGAATTGGAAGAAGATAGAGAGAATCACGAGATCCAGAGATTTGAGTTTGCAGTAGCAGGTGCAGTTCGGGAATATGGTGGTCTGGAATTTTTACTTTGATATTATCAAGGTAAGATGCTTATAATATAAAATAGGAAATGAGATTTTTCCTCACATTGCTCTGTAATCACACACTGGGTAGACCTTTTTGTCTTAGGTGCAGTTTTGGATACAGGGTAACAAGAATAATTTATTTTAAAAAGTGGCTTTCGAAGATACGTGTAATAATCCAAAGAAGCTGGTTGAGTTCGCTGAGCCACGGAGATGGTTGCTAGAATCTTCTCTTACTTAACATACGGTGAGCCACTAGTTTACTAGAATCTTGCCTTACTTATAGTTAGAAGGCTTGGTTGCGTCCACTAGTTTATACTTGGTTTTTTCCGTTATATGCATCATGATCTAGCTGGTCTCGCTGCAAGCTGGGACATAACATTCACTGAACAACAGGTCAGTAGGCAGTAATCAACAAGAAAGATTCACATCTCAAAATCTTAAGGCAGGGGACTGTGTTTGATAATGTGTATGTTTCAGGTTAAGTGCTACATGAAGCACATACTCTCGGGGGCTCGAGCACTGCCATTGACTTGTGGAGCGCCGGTTGAATTGCGTTAAGAAGGTACAAGGCTTTTGCTATAATTTTTGAAGTATCAATATTTTCTTTTTCAGTATAAATCCCAGTGATGTTATGTATTTAAAAAAAATCATTCGGTCTCACTAGAAATTAGCTTATAGTTTAATATAGGATCAACTTTGAATATTAGGCATATGAAAGGGAGATAATTAATAACGAGATCTGGAAATGATAGTATAATCATATTAACAAATATTAGAGGCATGAAACAGAGCTGGAACTATTAAATTATGAGGAATCATCCAATTTAAGTGTTTGGTAGAGATTGCTGTTGAGTGTTGACTTTCCTATGTTCATTTTTTTCTTTTGGTTTCTTTTGCATCGACTGGTTTCCTTCTATTATTCTACAGCCGACAAAAATAAAATTAAGAACAAAACTTAACGCCTTTTAATGAATTCAATATTGGCAACGATGTGAATAGACAAGATATTCTTTAAACATGAAGGCTTTGATTGGTAAAAAATAGAGTAAAAATGTGGGATAAAAAAAGTTGAAAGAGGAGAAAACTAAAAAATGAAACTGGGAGTAAAACTTTTCTTCTCGCAAGTTATAGAGTAATAGATTAGTCTGTTTTTTTCTCTTATCTGGCGTTACTGGATGAAAAATACTTTTCACCTGATTGGCTAAAAGTCAGAGTAACTGAGTGGAAAACACTTTTACTCCAATTTATTATCGCCATATATACTTTTCAATCACACCCGAAAAGGTTGATTCAAAGTCACGTTTTTCGATTTGTCTTCGCCTTTTATGATGCTTAGACAAATTGTGGCTAATCATGTTTTCTTTTTGTTTCTAGAATATAGAATAAACAACCAGTCTTAACTGATTTAGGCTGGTTACAGGAAAATGAATAATCTGTGTTTAAGACATAACTATTATCAGTCACAAACTATCACAAACTAATCTAAATTGCAACGTTACCACACCATCTATTACTTACCCTTTAGTTTAACTTCAAAAGCCATGAACAAACACACTCTCCAACCCCCAACTTTAATAGGCCACGTTAAATGGATGGCATTTATAGGCGGAAGGAATCTTAATATTTAACGTGGAGACATGACAAAGGGTGACACGGAAGTGGACCGAAAGCACACCGTCCTAGACATCCTGTCTTTGTCACTTATCACTTGTCAGCTACTCTATGCTTTTTCTTGTAAATTATCATTATTGCTTATATCCAAGACACCCCCGTCTTTGTTGCTGATTCTAAACTACTAGTACTATTCAAAATTTCTTTTATTGCTATTCTTCAGATCTAGACTACTTGTCTTATAAACAAAGATGCATTACCAAAACAAAAGTTTAGAAAAGTATCAAATGATATTAATATACGTTTTTTTTCATGGGAAAATGGAAAGTATCAGATCGAATCTTTGAGCACACCAGGTTTTAATTAATCGTGCATGGATTAAATAATTAGTTTACTTAAATGTTCCATAAGTTAAAAAAAAAATGCAAATCTCTTGGCAGAGAAGGTGATCCCGAAGATGCAAAGTCACAACTTCAAATAAATAAACCTTGAATTTAGTAAAAAAACATTTTTTGGAAACAGTGGAGGAAGAGGGGTGATATAGTCATTTCGTAGCTTCTCCATGAGTCCACCACGGAGCCACCACCGTACCCAAACAATTCTTCTCAACGTAAAAAAAAGTAGGAACACTGAGCTGAAACGCCTGTAGAGAGAGAGAGAGAGAAGGAGACAGATCTAGAATGAAGAAGATGAGTTGAGCTATGCTAAGAAGAAAATCAGACGAACTATTCTTTCAGGTGAGACTTCTTTTTTTTTTTTTGCTAAGTTTTGCATTTAGACTTGATCTCAGTACTGTTAGATTCGCCTGCGTAAGATCAACTGCTGTAGCAAAGTTCAGTTTCAGCTAAGTTGTCCTGTACAACGGTCATGTAGTTTTCTTTTTGCTATATGTTTTCGTGGATTTTGGGTGTGATCGTCTAGTTTCTCGTTTAATAGAGCTTATGAATTGTCTTTTATGTTGATCCAGTTTTTCCATCTGTAACAAAGTGTTTCATTTGTTTTTTTCCCAGGTTACTACCGATTTCTTCGGCTATGTTTCGTCTCCATTTTGGCTTTCACTGACTTGGTAATTAATTTGTTTCTACTTTTGTATGTATTCGTGCAGCTTGTTCATTCTTATGGAAGCTTAACTCTTGCTCTCTCTTTTTTTTTTTTTTTAATTTTCCAGAGGAAGTTGGTGTACTCTTAGCACTGAGAGCGCCGCCTTTGAACTTGCAACATTCTTGTTTCTGATTAATTTAATATCGTCACAGTTCGGTGTGTAATCTTGCTTGGAAAAATGGCTGCTTTTGGGAATGCCAACACTAAACGCTATTCTTGGTGGTGGGGTAGTCACATTAGCCCCAAGAACTCTAAATGGCTCCAGGAGAATCTTACAGGTACGTACGTAAGTACTAGTTCATCTGTATTCAAGTGTTCTATAAAAGCTATTCTTGTTGAATCATGCGGGAAACTTTGTTTGGGACTGACATGTTTTTCTATTGTTGTTGACAGATATGGATAGTAAAGTCAAGCAAATGATCAAAGTTATCGAAGAAGATGCAGATTCCTTTGCTAGGCGAGCAGAAATGTACTACAAAAAGCGGCCTGAACTTATGAAACTGGTTGAAGAGTTTTATAGAGCATACCGTGCTTTAGCTGAAAGATATGACCACGCCACCGGTGTCATTCGTCATGCTCAGCAGACTATGGCAGAAGCATTCCCGAACCAAGACCCCGTGATGTTTGGTGAGGAGTCGCTTCTTGGTCCATCCACCCCCGATGAGTTTGATCCGCAAACGCCTGAGAGTTATCCTCCTATCCGAGCTCCCGTTTACCCCAGTGACTTGCAGAAAGGTGCGTTGGGGATCTCTTCCTCTCATATGAGCACCGTAAAGCGAAATATAGCCTTCATGGAAGATCCTCAGTCTAACGGGAAAGGCTTGAAAATTGGAAAGGCGAGGAGAGGGTTGAACTTCAATGATGCTGATGGAATTAACGGGAGAAATGCAAAGGTTCTTTCGGAATCTGAACGTGCAAGCAAAGCTGAAGCTGAAATCTTGGCTTTAAAAGATGCTCTTACGAAAGTGCAGGCTGAAAAGGAAGATAGCCTAGCTCAGTTTGATCAGCATTTGGAGAGGCTGTCTAATATGGAGTCTGAGGTATCTCGTGCGCAAGAAGACTCCAGGTGTTTTAATGAACGAGCTACAAGAGCCGAAGCTGAGGTCCAAACACTCAGAGAAACGCTCAGCAAACTGGAAATTGAGAAGGAGTCTAGTCTTCTTCAGTATCAGCAATGTATTGAAAACATAGCTGGTTTGGAGGAACGCATCTCTCTAGCTCAGAAGGAGGCTGGGGAAGTAAATGAGCGAGCGAGCAGAGCCGAAGCTGAAATTATAACCTTGAAGCAAAGCCTTGTTGGATCTGAAACTGACAAGGAAGCTGCTCTTGTTCGGTATCAACAATGCTTGGAAACCATATCTAACCTGGAAGAGAGGTTGCGCAAGGCTGAGGAAGATGCGAGGTTAATGAATCAGCGGGCAGAAAACGCTGACGGTGAAGTGGAAAGCTTAAAGGCAAAGGTCTCAAGATTGACTCAAGAAAACGAAGCTTATGAACTTCAGTACCAACAGTGTCTGGAGACGATTGCAGACCTAAAACTCAAGCTGTTTCATGCTCAAGAAGAAACCCAAAGACTTAGTCGTGAGATAGAGGATGGGGTTGCTAAGTTAAAATTTGCAGAGGAGAAATGTGTAGTGCTCGAGAGATCAAACCAGAATCTGCACTCTGAGCTGGATGGTCTATTGGAAAAACTTGGGAATCAAAGTCACGAGCTCACGGAAAAACAGAAAGAGATGGGAAAGTTGTGGACTACCATACAAGAAGAACACTTGCGTTTCGTGGAGGCTGAGACGGCCTTTCAGACCCTGCAACAGTTGCATTCTCAGTCTCAGGAGGAGCTTAACACTTCGGCGCTGGAACTGCAAAATAGGTCTCAGATCCTGAAAGATATGGAGGCGCGGAACAGTGATTTATTGGAGGAAGTCCAAGAAGCAAAAAACGAGAACAATATTCTCAATGAGCTCAATCTCACTTCGGCTGCATCCGTTAAAAGTTTGCACGAGGAGGTCTCAAGATTACAGGAAACGATACAGAAACTTGAAGCAGAAGTTGAACTGAGAGTGGACCAGAGGAATGCTCTGCAGCAAGAGATATACTGTCTTAAAGAGGAGTTAAGCCAGATGGGAAAGAAACACCAGTCCATTCTTGAACAGGTGGAGTTGGTCGGTTTACATCCAGAAGGCTTTGGATCTTCTATCAAGGAGCTGCAGGAGGAGCACTCAAAGCTAAAGGAAATAAAGGAAAGAGAAAGTATCGAAAAGACGGCCCTACTTGAGAAGTTAGAATTGATGGAAAAGCTTGTTCAGAAAAATCTTCTCCTGGAGAACTCCATATCAGATTTGAACTCTGAGCTGAAAACAATCAGAGGGGAGCTAAAGACATTGGAGGAAGCTTGTGTGTCACTTGCAGAAGAGAAATCAGGGCTTCACTTTGAGAAGAACATGTTGGTTTCCCGTTTGCAGAATGCTACAGAAGACAGCAAGAAACTCTCTGAGGAAAACAGTTTACTGGAGAACTCTCTTTCTGATGCGAATGCAGAACTTGAAGCACTCAAGTCAAAATTGAAAAGCCTAGAAAACTCATGCCACTTGCTGAATGATGACAAGTCCAGTTTAGTTAATGAAAGAGAAATCTTACTATCTTATATGGATATAATGAGGAAAAACATTGAAGATCTGGAGAAAGAACAGGCAGAGTTGAATGTGAAAGTGTTGGAGTTAGCGACCGAGAGGGAATCTTGTCTTCATAAAATTAAAGAGCTTGGAGTGTCTCTAGATTCCAAGGACCGTGACCATGCTAGTTTTATGCAACTTTCTGAGAGTCAGATGAATGGCATGAAATCAAAGATCTATCATCTTCAAGATGAAAATCAACGCAAGGAGAGAGAGTATCAAGATAGAGCTCATGACGCTCACGTTGAGATTATTGTTCTGCAGAAATGTTTGCAGGAGTGGCTTAAGAAGAGTTCCTCTCTCGTTGCTGAGAATCAGAATCTCAAACAAGCTGGTCATCTGTTAGAGAAGTTAGTTTCTGAACTGGAACATGAAAATATTGGGAAACAAGTGCAGATCGATTCTTCAGTTAATTGCATTAAAGTACTGAGAACAGGGATCTACCAGGTATTAATGAAGCTTGAAGTTATCCCAGGTATAGATTCCGGTGATGAGAACTCACAAGACCAGAAAAATATTCATGAGGTATTGAGTAGACTTGATGAGATGCAAACTATGCTTTTGAAGATTCAGAGAGAAAACCATCAGGGCACTATTGAGAACCTAGTCCTTGTTGAGTTTCTTCGGCAGCTGAAATCAGAAGCTGTTGGTATTGCAACAGGGAAGAAAGTCCTTGAAAAGGAACTTGAATCTGAGCGTTCTCAGCTCTTGCTTTTGCGGGATGAGATCCAGAAACTTATCAACATGAATGGAGAATTAACCACAGAGGTTAATCAAGGAGTTGACAGAGAAGAAGTCTTGACGGTGAAAATTGAGGATGTGCGTAGGCAGTCAGCCATTGAGAACCTCGTCCTTGTTGAATTAATTAAGCAACTTAAATCAGAAGCTCTTGGTATTACAACTGAGAAGAGTGCCCTTGAGGAAGAACTTGAATCTCACCGTGACCAGCTCTCTTTTTCGCGGAATGAGATCAAGAACCTTAGCTACTTGATTGGAGAATTGACCACAAAAGTTGATCAAGGAATCACCAGAGAAGAAGTCTTGAAGGTGGAAGTTGATGATTTGTACAAGCAGTCAGCCATTGAGAACCTCGTCCTTGTTGAATTTCTTAAGCAACTTAAGTCAATAGCTGCTGGTATTGCAACCGAGAAGAGTGCTCTTGAGGAAGAACTTGAATCTCACGGTGACCAGCTCTCTTTTTCGCAGAATGAGGCCAAGAATCTTAACCACATGATTGGAGAACTGACTACAAAAATTAATCAAGGAGTGAACAGAGAAAAAGTCTTGAAGGTGGAAGTTGATCAAGGAGTTGACAGAGAAAAAGTGCTGAAGGTGGAAATTGAGGATTTGCACAGGCAGTCAGCTATTGAGAACTTTGTCCTTGTTGAATTCCTTCATCAACTTAAATCAGAAGCTGTTGATATTGCAACTGAGAAGGAAACTCTTGAGGAAGAACTTGAATCTAAGTGTTGTCAGCTATCGTTTTCGCGGGATGAGGCCAAGAACCTTAGCCACATGATTGAAGAATTGACTACAAAAGTTAATCAAAGAGTAAACAGAGAAGAAGTCTTGAAAGTGGAAGTTGATGATTTGCACATGCAGTCTGCCATTAAGAACCTCGTCCTTGTTGAATTTCTTACGAAATTTAAATCAGAAGCTGTTTGTATTGCAACTGAGAAGGAAAGCCTTGAAGAAGAACTTGAATCTCAGCATTCCAAGCTCTTGCTTTCTCTGGATGAGACTCAGAAACTTATCAACATGATTGGAGAATTAACCACAAAAATTAATCAAGGAGTCAACAGAGAAGAAGCCTTGAAGGTTGAAAATGAGGATTTGCACATGCAGTCTGCCATTGAGAATCTCGTCCTTGTTGAATTCCTTCAAGAACTTAAATCAGAAGCTGTTGGCGTTGCAAGTGAGAAGAAAAACCTTGAGGAAGAACTTGAATCTAAGCGTTACCAGCTATTGATTTTGCGGGATGAGGCCAAGAACCACATCTACTTGATTGGAGATTTGACCACAAAAGTTAATGAAGGAGTGAACAGAGAAGAAGTCTTGAAGGTAGAAGCTGATGATTTGCACATGCAGTCTGCCATTGAAAACCTCGTCCTTGTTGAATTTTTTCGGTCACAAGCTGTTGGCATTGCAACTGAGAAGAGAACCCTTGAGGAAGAACTTCAGTCTCAGCTTTGCCTGCTATCGTTTTCGCAGGATGAGACCAAAAAACTTAGCCACATGATTGAAGAATTGACTACAAAGGTTAATCAAGGAGTCAACAGAGAAGAAGTCTTGAATGTGACAATTGAGGATTTGCAAATGCTGTCTGCCCTTAAGAACCTCGTTCTTGTTGAATTTCTTCAGCAACTTAAATCAGAAGCTATTGGTATTGCAACTGAGAAGCAAGCCCTTGAAGAAGAACTTGTATCTCAGCGTTCCAAGCTCTCTTTTTCTCGAGATGAGGCACAGAAACTTATCTACATGAATGGAGAACTGACCAAAAAAGTGAATCAAGGAGTCGACAGAGAAGAAGTTTTGAAAGGGAAAAATGAGGATTTGCAAATGCTGTCTGCTATTAAGAACCTCGTTTTTGTTGAATTTCTTCAGCAACTTAAATCAGAAGCTGTTGGTATTGCAACTGAGAAGGAAAACCTTGAAGAAGAACTTGAGTCTAAGAGTTACCAGCTTTGGATTTCGCAGGATGAGACCAAGAACCTTAACTACATGATTGGAGAACTGACAACAAAGGTTAATCAAGGAGTCAACAGAGAAGAAGTCTTGAAGGTTGAATTTGAGGATTTGCAGATGCAGTCTGCCACTGAAAACCTTGTCCTTGCTGAATTTTTTAAGCAATTCAAATCTGAAGCTGCTGGTATTGCAAAAACTCTTGAGGACGAACTTGAATCTCTGCATTCCAAGCTCTCTTTTTCGCGGGATGAGACCAAGAAACTTATCTACTTGAATGGAGAACTGACCACAAAAATGAATCAAGGAGTCAGCAGAGAAGAAGTCTTGAAGGTTGAAAATGAGGATTTTCAAATGCTGTCTGCCATTAAGAACCTCGTCCTTGTTGAATCTCTTTGTCAACTCAAATCAGAAGCAGTTTGTATTGCAACTGAGAAAAAATTCCTTGAAGAAGAACTTGAATCTCAGCGTTCCAAGTTCTCGCTTTCTCGGGACGAGACTCAGGAACTTATCTACATGAATGGAGAACTGACCACAAAAATTAAAGAAGGAGTCAGCAGAGAAGAAGTATTGAATGTGGAAATTGAGGATTTGCACATGCAAGTCTTGCAACTTCGAAATGAGTTCACCATTTTGCAGCGAGATAACTACAAAAATTTGGACAAGAATAGTTACTTGACTAACTCAACACTGCGGTTAGAGGAGGAGAAACGTAAACTAGAAGAGGACATCTCTTTGCTTCTTTCCGAGACTGTATACCAAAGCAGTCTCTTTATTCTTTTGGAGGATCTCGTTTTGGAAAAACTTTCGGAAGCGGTGAAACTCAAAGAGGATCTGGAGAGGCTCAGTTTTGTTAAGTGTAAGCTAGAGGAAGAGGTGAGGGAGGTTGGTGATAAGTTAAGATCCACAGAAACTGAGAACTTGCAGCTTGAAGGTTTGCTAGAGAAAACGGACGCAGAACTGCTCTCTGCCAGATCAGACAATGATCAGTTGGAGCATGAAATTGCTAACGTGAAGGATGAGTTGGTTCAGAAGGAGAAAGAACTCTTAGAAGCTATGCTGATGATCTCCGTCTTGCAGAGTGGAAACTCTGAACTATCCAAGGCTGTGGAGGATTTAGAATGTAGATACAAGGAAACTAAAGCTATAGAAGAAGATAAAGATAAACATGTTTTAAAACTCCAGGAAGATTACAGTGAGCAGATTAAGAAGACTGCTCATGCAAATGAAGCTAATATGAAACTGGAAGCTGACTTGTTGAACTTACTCATGAAACTGGAAGGAATCAAAGCGGAGAAGGAAAATCTGAACCAAAAGCTTTCCAAAGAGAAGAACAAGGTCGAACTATGGGAGTCTCAAGCTTCAACGTTGTTTGGAGATTTGCAGGTTTCAGTTGTTCATGAAACGTTCCTGAAAGGATTGACGCATGAGCTAGCGGAATCTTACAGTAACCTTGAAAATAAAAGCACACTAAAAGATATAGAGATTGACCAGCTGAACCAGGAGCTTTCCAAAGAGAAGAATGAGGTTGAACTATGGGAGTGTCAAGCGTCAACGTTGTTTGGAGATTTGCAGATTTTAGTTGTTCATAAAACATTGTTTGAAGGGTTGGTCCATGAGCTAGCGGAAGCCTGCAATAACCTTGAGAATAGATGCATATCAAAAGACGTTGAGATTGACCAGCTTAGAGGAAGTGTGAACAACTTAGAGGATGCGAAGAAAGGACAAGACGATCTTATGAGCAAATACGCTCAAGCTATAATCTTGTTGAAGGAAAGCATAGAATCTCTGGAAAAACATACTGCCATGCCACATGAACTCGAGGATGAACCAACCAAGGTATGTTATATCTTAGCTAACTCTGCGTCTAATAACCAAATACTTTTATTTAACCGTAATAACCAATCATTTGTGGATATCCCATACTAGGACACTGCTTCTATGGTGGTGGATAACAACGAGGGATTCTTAGAGTTGCAAGAGATGTGTTTGAGAATCAGAGCTGTTGAAGAGGCCTTAACCAAGAAGCTTGCAATGGAAGAACTAAAAACATCTGACCGAAGAAGCAGAAGGAGAAGTGGAAGTCTCCGGAAACAGAACCATGAAATCTATCCGCAGGAAAGTGAAATGATCACGAAAGATATCGTACTGGATCAAGTCTCTGACTGCTCATCGTATGGGATTAGCAAGAGAGACATTCTGAAGATAGAAGAAGATGATCACGTTTTTGAGGTACAGACAGGTAGAACCTTGTTTGAAGAGTCACTGGTTGTGGACAAACTAGAGATCTCCGATAGATTCACTGATCCAAACAAAGAAGTAAACAAGAGGAAAGTTCTCGAGAGGCTTCATTCTGATCTACAGAAGCTCTCGAATCTTCACATAGCCGTGGAAGATTTGAAAACCAAAGTGGAGAGAGATGAGAGAAGCGAGAAAGGGAAAGAAGACGAATACGAAACGGTCAAGGGACAGATCCACGAAGCAGAGGAAGCGTTAGAGAAGCTTCTAAGCGTCAACAGGAAGCTGGTGACGAAAGTGGTAAGCGGGTTCGAGATAACAGACGGGAGCAAGTCATCAGTGGATCTCGATGAGGATGAGAGAAGCAGGAGGAGGCGAATATCAGAACAAGCAAGAAGAGGTTCAGAGAAGATTGGTAGGTTGCAGTTTGAGATACAGAGGTTACAGCATTTGTTACTGAAGTTAGAAGGAGAAAGAGAGGATGGAGCTAAAGCTAAGACGTCGGCGGATAGCAAAACGAGGACTCTTCTTAAGGATTATATCTATGGAGGAGTGAGAGGTGAACGAAGGAAGAGGTTGAAGAAGCGGTTTGCGTTTTGTGGGTGTGTGCAACAACCACCTCCATCTCCTTGATCGTTTTTGAAACTAGTTCTTGTTGTTGAGAGTAAACGTAATAATAATGGAAGTGAATTCAAGTTTTATATACATGAATAAGAAACAAAACACCTTTGGTAACATTAGAGATTTACATATTTGAAAGACATGACAAGTTTAACTCTCGGCAGCTCTGAAAATGGTAAGGAGAGACAAGAAGAGGTTGATGATGTCCAAGTAGAGAGAAACTGCTGCCCAGATGTACTCATCGTAATTGTAACGTTTGATGAGGTTGTCTGTATCGTACACTATGTAGCCGCAGAATATTATCGATGCCAAGCAACCATAGATCATCACTGAGATCCGACCCAACGGGAAAAATATCTGCACAAAATAGAACCAAACACACAACCAAAGATCATGCTCATATATTCAATCAAGAAAATAAAAAGCAAGTATAAGAGAGAGGACATGTGTGTCTGTATACCTGAATAAGAGCAAAGACCATGAGAACGATGAGAGCACCAAATAAGAATGGGCCGAGGAAATTAAAGTCATATCCTTTCTTTGCTGCCCAGAAGGTGTAGAATGTTAAGGAAAGCACCACTACTGTTGTTAGAATCGCTGACTCAAGAATCACTTTCCCTGTTCCAACAGCAAAATTACATTAGCCAGAACTACATTTACATCTTCTTGTTTTTTTTGGGTTATAGTAATAGTTACGCTAAGCAAAATCTCAGGCATGTACTAAAGACAATTCCTTAACGTGGCATTGAGTACTGGGAAAGTAATAAAAAGATATCTCAGATGTGTTGGAGACCGACTTAATGTAATTTTAATCCTTAGCGTATTGTATAAGCAGAGTCCCTTGAAAGGCAAGAAAGGAACAAAAGAGTAGAGTGTGTGACAATCAAAGAATGTAATTACCGCTGGTGAATGCACATGATAACCCCACGGCGAAAGCAAGAGCCACGGTGAAAATCCCAAGGAGCAAGTAGTTCACCGGATGTTTCTGGTGGTAATAGTACAAAGGACACAACACTGCGACAACAGAGACAAAAAACCAGTTTCAGACACAAACTCAAAACAAAAGGCAAAAAAAAAAAAAACAGAAAGTGAAATTAACAAAATTTTGACCTATAAGAGGGGTGATGATTAGAACTATCCAGAGAGCAAGACCGGCGCTAGTGGTGGAGAAGAACACGGAGATTGGACGGACGGTGACCACCGTGGCGGCGACGGCGATTGTTGCTAAAAGCTGAAAAGCGATTATGGAGTAAACCTTTCTGATAAAGCCCCACCGGAGTTCAGGGCTTTCAAGCATCGTCGGATACAGCGGTCTCTCGCCGCCGCTCTCCACGTCATCTTTGCGGTAAGGAAGATTCCAGTTATGCATTCTTTCTTTAATAATAACGCGCGAATATTCGATCGCTAGGGGTGATAATTAAGTTTCGCTGGTGGAGGAATAGGTTTTTGCCAGTTACGATAGAAATGCGAGAGAAGATAATAGAGAGGATTTTAAAAGCAGTTGCGGGAAGAGTAAGGGAACGTTCTTGAAGACGCGTGCGAGAACATGACGACGAAACGTTAGCGGTAAAGGTGGAAACCGTATCTACGTACAATTCTCTAGATGGCTCCAAAGGCTCTGTTTAACTTAACTGTTTTTTATTTCGTGTTTTGTCTTCTTAGGCCTGATTCTATTTCTTAATCCAAAGTGCAACAAGGTTCTGAAATTATTCTATGGGCCTTATGCAGGCCTAAAGTGTGAGAGAGTTTACTCAAACTGGGCGTAAACAAAATAAAGGCAATAAACTGGGGTTTAACATTCGAATGGTTTCATTAGAAGGTCCATTATAATGAATTTTGTATACTGAGCAAAATCAAATCAATTTTTAACAAGGAAAACACAGCAAACTAAAGTCGACTTTTTTTTTTTGCTTTGTTTTAATATTTTCAAAATGGAATAGTTGTCTACACAAAACATTAATTGTTATCCACGACCTAACAACAATAGTTTTCTTCACAGTTTTATCAGAATAAACTTCTAGAAAAAAAAATTACTAAAAAGTGTTGGTCACAAGACTCGCAACAACTCACAAGTGTAGTTGTAATAATAACTTAAGATCTTTACTTTAACTTGTATAAATATTATTAATTTATATCAAATTAGAAATTATTAGATTTTATAAATTATGGTTCATATTCTTTGCTATCATATGATTGTTATTGTATTTAATATACTTGTACCACAAAAATGTTAGTATATATTTTTGCATTGTTTATTTGATATTGTAATCATAAAAAAATTAAATTAATAATGACATATCTATCGTATTAATGGATAACAAATCTTGTTTGAGCGAAATATATTTTTACTTTTATATTATATAAAAACTATAAATACCAATAATTATAATAAACAACCAATAATTACAATGATCCAATAAATAATTTAGTTATTAAAATGGATCATAATATCAAATTAAATAATTTGGCGCAATTTAAAAAAACATAAACCTAATTCAAGATAGATGTTATTTTTGTGTCCAAACAACATTTTAATTTTTTTAACTCTATAATTTATGTTGCCAAACAAAACTAAAAAGTATATATAATTTAATAAGATAGATGTCCAAAGAGGAGGACATCACGTCTCGCAATCGCTCATCAAACCTAGTCAAAAACGTGGCATTCTCGTCCCCGGTGGGCGCTCTTCTTCCGATTGTAGACGTGAACCTATAGTTTGATGTTTGACCCTCTCGCTGGCCCCTATTTTTCTTCATATTTACAATTTACGTCTCATTTATATATTATTTTATGCTATTAGTTGCATAAAAATAAAGTTAACAATTATGTCTAGGATTCATTAGTAGTTGAATAAGTTTACTATACAGATTAAACATAATATACTCATACATCTATGATCTATTATATAAAACAAAATTAAATAATTATTATACTCAAAAAAAATTTGAACGAGTCAACCTACGTTATTTTCACGAATAAATTGTCAAATGTATTTAAATTCAAGTGTGTTATATTTTCTTAATACAAATTGGCTGATTGTAACTTACATTATTTTCATGACTAAAATGTCAAATGCATTTAAATTCAAGTGTCTTATATCTTTTCTTATACAAATTGGCCGATTATATCTTTTCTTATACTCCTGGTCAAATATTATGCGTTTCATCATGATTGGAAGTTTAGACAAGAGGAAGAGCTTCTGTTTTCGATATGCTTTCCAGGAAGCTGTGTATGCTCTATGGCGTGTTAGAAACAGAGTGAAACATGGGGAACGATTACCTTCAATGATGGTTATAAAGAAGTTAGCTGACAAGGGAGTGAGGAATAAGTTGAGTTTACTGAGATCAAAGGGAGTAAAAGGGATGCAAGATACTTTACAAATTTGGTTTTTCACTCGTTTGTAAATTGCAAATTTTGGGGGGTTAGTTTCAAAGTCTAAAAATTATTTATAGGAAGGGTTAAGGTATAAGGACACACTCTTGATGTACAAAGACTTTTTTGATGAATAAAAATTTAACATTCATTCAAAAAAAAAATTGGCCGATTGTAACCTACATTATTTTCATGAATAAAGTGTTAAATGTATTTAAATCCAAATGTCTTATATATATATATATATATATATATATATATATATTTTCTTATACAAATTGGATGATTGTCTGCGCCATCGATTTGGAAGGCTACACATAATTTTTAATTAGACTGTGAGGGGTCAAATTAGAAAATGAAATATTAAAGTGGGTGTGAAACTAATATAGAGCAAAAATACGAGGGCTAATAAGGCAATAAAACTGGAAATAACAACAAGGAGGGAGAGAGAGAGAGAAACAAACGAAATCGTGTCTAGAGAGAGAAGAAGTGAGACGACTTGAGCGACAATCAAGGCGGGGAGAGACGCCGTCAACAGAGAAAAAAAAACAGCACAAGAACAAAAATATAATAAAAAATAACGAAAGAAAGGATCTTCTTCTCTTCATCTTTGGTTGATTAATCTGTGAAAATCTAAATAGCTATTGATTAAATTAAATTAAATTAAATCAAAGAAAAAATCGTTTTTTTCTCTGCTAAGCTCATTTTCTTCTTCCTGTTTTCGTCAAAATCGGTTTTGCTCATTCTCCGAAAGGGATTTAGGGGTTAAAACATCAAAATCACGATTTCGAAAGTTTGAATCTTCAGATCTTCCTTCTTCACATGAAACCCTAATTTTTTGACACATTGCAACTTAGCTCAATTTCATCATTTTGAGTTGATCGCATTAGGGTTGATTTTTTTTGTTCTATCTGATCGACGACTCGGATCTGGTCTGGTCGTCGTCGGATGAACCATGAAATGGGCAACATTGCTTAAGGACTTCAAGGAGAAGGTCGGTTTAGCTCAATCCCCTGACGCCTCTACCTCCGCCGACTCCTTTCCCGTTGACCTTTCTGCTCCCCCGTCTTCCTCCTCCTCCTCCACCTCTCCATCCGCTTCTCACCCCGGCGCTTCTTCTCGCCTTGACTTCAGCTCCTCTCCTTCAAGGTATCATCATCTACTCTTCTGGCTCTGCTTTGATCTGATTGTGGTTGCTACTTGTTTTTGTTTAATGGGACCATACTTTATAGATTGCTTCTCTTTTAGATTAGATTAGATTGCTTTATAAGTGATCAACATCAACTAAGTGGATAGTCCTCTTTTAGATTGCTTCATTTGTGGTGCTAGATATTTTGTGATAAGGTTTGTTAATTGAGAGAGTCAAAGACTGCTTCTTTTTTGACATTTTTTTAAATTTTATAGAGCCAAATCAGTTTTATGAATTGGATTCTGTAATTTTGTTGACTGATTGCTGTAAGACAACTGTTGATCCTCTTCTGGAAAACAGAGATAACCATGAGTTGGAATTGGACTTCAAAAGATTATGGGAAGAGTTCCGCTCATCAAGCTCTGAAAAGGTTCTTACTTTGATAATCCATACTTTTGTATACTCAGTTAATCATTTTTCCGGAATGTCTTACCTTCAATCTTGGGATCTTGTGTTATCTATACTGGATATGTCTACTAAAGATTAGCTACTCGTTCGTATGTCATGCAGGAGAAGGAAGCCGCCTTAAATCTGACCGTCGATACCTTTTGTAGATTAGTGAAGCGGCATGCCAATGTAGACCAGTTATTTACTATGTAAGCTGTTTCTAACTCTTTTTACCCTTCTTGTTGTTGAAGTGGGGTTTGTTGTTTCCAACTGAAAAATAGCATTTGCACCAAATTTATGGTGGAATATGTATTTTTATTAACCTATATGGTTCTCCCCTGTCTAGCGGGTGTTCTTCTCTACCTCATACTCAGACTTGGTAACATCATTAATATTGAGTCATTTATTTTTATTGCAGGTTAATAGAAACACATATATTCTCTTTTGTCATTGGGAGAGCATTTGTGACAGATATTGAGAAGTTGAAGATCCGCAGCAAGGCAAGGTCATTGGATGTAGATAAAGTATTAACGTTCTTTTCAGATGTCACCAAGGTTTGCCATTCTGAATATTGTGCTTCTTGACATGTTAACCTCTCTTCTCTGTTTCTAATCCATTATCTCATCCTGCAGGAGGGATTTAGTCCTGGTGCGAACCTCTTAACTGCTGTTGCAGTACTTGTATCTGCGGTACCTTTTTGACCTTTTCCAGTTTACTCACTCTATAAAATCTTACAACCCTCATTTTCGCACCAACAGGATGTTGGATCGTTGATGCTTTTATGCCTTATATAATGTGTACCTCCTATCCTTGTATGTGTCATTTTCAGCCAATCGACAAACAATCTCTCCTGGATTCTGGGATTTTCTGTTGTCTAATACACGTTCTCAGTGCGCTTCTAGCATATGATGAACCAAGCAAAAGTAAAACAACTGCTAATTTGGAAGAGATACCAGCAGACACAGATACTGTATCCAGAGTTCTTCAGACTAGACGACTTGAGGTTCGTTTAAACAGTTTTATTCCAAATTCTAATAAGACTACGAATAATTTGTTTTTGCACTGGATATTGACAACCAAATTTTCAGACTACACATGCTTTGTCATTTAAATAAATACTTTTTCCTTCTTATTCTTGTAGGTGGAGGGTAGTGTTGTCCATATCATGAAAGCTTTAGCAAGCAATCCTTCTGCTGCTCAGAGTTTGATTGAAGATGATTCTCTTGAGGCGCTTTTCAATATGGTTGCCAATGGATCCGTTACGGTTTTCTCTCAATATAGAGAAGGTCTAGTTCCACTCCATAGCATACAGCTTCACAGACATGCCATGCAGGTAATTTTTCGTGCATCTAAGTTAAGGCGTTGTGTCATGAACAGCTTTCTAATTTCACGGTTGAAACCTGATTGAATAACCTGATGCTTATAGTTTCATTTGACACCCTCTCGTGCCTCTTCCAGATCCTTGGAATTCTTCTAATCAATGACAGTGGGAGCACATCAAAATATATACGCAAGCACCATCTGGTATGTCAATGAATTATGCAGACTGACTTGAGTGTGATTTATCGATTCTTGTCCATATTTATAAGCTTTCACCTTGGGTTTTAGTTAATCTTTCTTGCTGATGTTGACACTATGTAAAATTTCCGTGGTCAAGGACTTGACTTCAGGATATTTATGTTGATTTCATGATAAAAGCAAATGATAATTAGATGTTGTATATAGATTTTAGTTTCTTCAGAAGTTTAGTATTAAAAAGTGGCAAGTCCAAATGGCAGTCTAAAAGTTTTTCATTCCCTTTTGTGAATTGCTTTTAGTAGTCTATCAAATCTACGGAGCAAATAATTTCGTGATTTCCCCTGCAGATAAAGGTTCTTTTGATGGCTGTCAAAGATTTTGATCCAGACTGTGGTGACCCAGCCTACACAATGGGCATTGTGGACTTGTTACTTGAATGCGTGGAACTATCATACAGACCTGGTAAATATAGTGTACACCAATATAAGAGCTCTAAATATGTAATGTCCGTATGGAAAATGCAACGTGAGAGTAGAATATCTAGTTATCACATTGCATTTATGGACATGTAAGGTGTGAATTATGGCTACTAATCGTTTATATTTTGACTTTGTAGAGGCTGGTGGTGTTAGACTCAGGGATGACATACGTAACGCACATGGTTACCACTTTCTTGTTCAGTTTGCCCTGGTTCTATCTTCCTTGCCAAAAAATCAGACTTTTGTGTCCAGTCGTTCATCTATTAAAGAAGATAGTGGTTCAGATGGCTCTGAACCGTTTCCTGATGTAGAAAATACGAGCAGTAGGGAAAATGCTGATTTTTCGTCACAAAACTTTTCTCCATCATTGTCGAGATTGCTTGATGTCCTTGTCACTCTGGCTCAGACTGGTCCAGCTGAGCCATCTGTAGGTAGGGCCACACGTTCATCCCAGACGAAGCCAACTGGGCATAGCAGAAGTCGAACTTCATCTGTGGATAGTTTATATGATGAAACATGGGAACAGGGAAGTAGTAAAGTTAAAGACCTGGAAGCTGTCCAAATGCTACAAGATATCTTCCTGAAGGCAGATAATAAGGATCTTCAGGCAGAAGTATTGAACAGAATGTTCAAGATATTCTCTAGCCACGTGGAAAACTATAGATTGTGTCAGGAGTTAAGGACCGTTCCATTACTTGTCCTGAACATGGCTGGTTTTCCTCCCTCGCTGCAAGATATAATCCTCAAGATTCTTGAGTATGCTGTCACGGTTGTCAACTGTGTTCCAGAGCAAGAACTGTTGTCACTTTGCTGCTTATTGCAACAGCCAATCACATCTCAGTTGAAGCACACCATACTTTCTTTCTTTGTGAAGCTCATATCTTTTGATCAACAATATAAGAAAGTTCTACGTGAAGTTGGTGTTTTGGAAGTCTTACAGGATGATTTGAAGCAACACAAGCTTCTTATGGGTCCAGATGAGTTTAGTGGAGTATCTAATCATTCTGATCTGAAGCCTAGCTCAGGTAGCTTTAAAAAGCACTTAGATACTAAAGATGCCATCATTTCATCACCAAAGTTGATGGAATCTGGATCGGGAAAGTTACCTGTCTTCGAAGTTGACAACACTATTACCGTTGGTTGGGATTGTTTGATCTCTTTGCTGAAGAAAGCTGAGGCTAATCAGGCATCTTTTCGTGCGGCCAATGGTGTGACAACTATTCTTCCTTTCTTGATATCGGATGCCCATCGAACTGGCGTCCTGAGGGTCTTATCATGTCTAATTACGGAAGACACTAAACAGGTACATAGAACCAGCATCTTGGTGGTTATAGATTACACCGATGCCATTATTGTATATATTCTGCGTATTTGGCAACATTTCTGACTTCTCTTTCATTGACTCTCTAACCAGGTCCATCATGAAGAATTAGGTGCTATTGTTGATTTGTTGAAGAGTGGAATGGTCACTAGTATTTCTGGACATCAGTACAAGCTTCATGATGATGCCAAATGTGATACAATGGGTGCTCTATGGCGTATCGTTGGTGTCAATGGATCTGCCCAAAGAGTCTTTGGTGAAGCCGCTGGTTTCTCTCTTTTATTGACGACTCTTCACACTTTTCAAGGGAACAAAGATCATATGGATGAGTCTGATGTGATGGTTTACATCAAATTGTTTAAATATCTATTTCGCCTTATGACAGCTGCCGTCTGCGAGAATGCTGTTAATAGGATGAAACTGCACGCTGTTATAACGTCTCAGACATTTTATGAGCTCTTGGTGGAGTCTGGATTGCTGTGTGTTGAGTTGGAAACGCAGGTTATACAGCTGTTGTTGGAACTTGCACTTGAAGTGGTGCTTCCACCATTTTTGGCATCAGAATCTACGGCCTCTGCTGCTATTACAGAAAGTGAAAAGACTACTTTTGTTGTCACAACCCCATCAGGCCAGTTCAATCCTGACAAGGAGAGAATTTACAATGCAGGTGCAGTCAAAGTTCTGATACGTTCACTGTTGCTCTTTAGTCCAAAAACGCAGCTAGAATTTTTGAACCTTTTAGAAAGTCTTGCTCGTGCCAGTCCTTTCAATCAAGAAAATCTCACATCAGTTGGTAAGAACCATGCCTCTGGGTTGTATTCTTCGATTATTTTTCAGAACCCTATTGCTTTTTCTTCTTACTCTCTCTCACCTCTTTATATCTTTTCATAAATTGATATGAACAGGCTGTGTCGAACTTCTGTTGGAGATAATTTACCCCTTTCTTCCGGGTTCATCTCCATTTCTGTCTTATGCTTTGAAGATTGTGAAAATTCTTGGAGCATACAGGTGCGACATGCTGCATATTTAGTATATTCAGAATGCATTTCTAAGGTTGCCACATTTCTTTTTTTATGTCTGTTATCTTAATATGTAGTTTTCTTTGTGTAGATTGTCCCCGTCTGAGCTCCGAATGCTGTTTAGATATGTTTTGCAAATGAGGATTATGAAGTCAGATCATGCAATAGTTGAGATGATGGAAAAGCTAATTCTCATGGAAGACACAGACTTGGAACATCTATCTCTGGCTCCTTTTGTAGAGATGGACATGAGCAAAACTGGGCATGCTTCTGTTCAGGTTTCTCTGGGAGAAAGATCTTGGCCTCCTGCTGCTGGTTATTCATTTGTTTGTTGGTTCCAGTTTCGTAATTTCTTAACAACCCAAGGAAAAGAACCAGAAGCCTCCAAAGTTGGCTCTTCGTCAAGGACGCGCATCCCGAGTGCGCAGCAACACGAGCAGAACATTTTTCGGATATTTTCTGTTGGTGCTGTAAGCAATGAAAGTCCATTCTATGCAGAACTTTACTTTCAGGAGGATGGTATTCTGACCCTTGCCACTAGCAATTCAAATTCTTTGTCGTTTTCTGGATTGGAGATTGAAGAGGGCAGGTGGCATCATCTTGCTGTTGTTCATAGTAAACCGAATGCTCTTGCTGGACTCTTCCAAGCTAGTGTTGCAAATGTCTATCTTGATGGAAAACTAAGGCACACGGGTAAACTGGGGTACTCTCCTTCGCCTGTTGGAAAATCTTTGCAAGTAATAGTTGGAACTCCATCCACTTGTGCCAGAGTTAGTGATCTGACATGGAAAACACGCTCATGTTATCTTTTTGAGGAGGTGCTCACATCAGGTTGCATTGGTTTCATGTACATTCTTGGTAGAGGGTACAAAGGTCTTTTCCAGGATGCGGATCTCTTACGCTTTGTGCCAAATCAGGCTTGTGGTGGGGGGAGCATGGCTATTCTGGACTCATTAGACAGTGATGTGACGACATCGTCGAATGGGCAAAAGTTTGATGGAAGCAATAGACAAGGAGACTCCAAGGCAGACGGTAGTGGAATTGTCTGGGATCTTGAGAGGTTAGGAAATCTTTCCTTTCAGTTACCTGGCAAGAAACTTATTTTTGCATTTGATGGGACATGCTCGGAGTTCATCCGGGCGTCTGGAAGTTTTTCCCTCCTCAATCTGGTTGACCCCTTGTCCGCCGCTGCTTCTCCAATTGGAGGTAGATGGTGGTCTTAAATACTCAACTTCCTTTTATGTATTTGCATCTGATCTAGTTTTATTGTTTTACTGATTCTGCTTTTTCAAATGGTTTAGGAATACCACGTTTTGGGCGTCTGGTGGGAAATGTATGTATCTGCAGACAAAGTGTGATTGGCGATACTATCCGCCCCGTTGGAGGAATGACTGTTGTACTCGCGCTTGTTGAGGCTGCCGAATCTAGAGACATGCTACACATGGCTCTTTCATTGCTTGCCTGTGCGCTTCGTCAAAACCCTCAGAATGTGAAAGATATGCAAACGATCAGGGGATATCATTTACTAGCTCTATTTTTGCGTCCCAAAATGTCTCTATTTGATATGCATGCTTTGGAGATATTTTTCCAAATTGCTGCATGCGAAGCTTTGTTTTCAGAGCCAAAGAAATTGGAGAGTGTACAGAGTAATGTCACTATGACACCTACGGAGACTATATTCGAAAACAGCTATGAGGATCTTGGTCTTTCGAGGTTCCGCTACGAAAGTTCCTCAGTTGGGTCTCACGGGGATATGGATGACTTTTCTGTTCCCAAGGATTCTTTTAGTCATCTTTCTGAGTTAGAAACAGACATTCCTGTTGAAACGTCAAACTGCATTGTCTTATCTAACGTGGATATGATTGAGCATGTCCTTTTGGACTGGACCCTTTGGGTGACATCCCCTGTTTCCATCCAGATTGCTTTACTTGGGTTTTTAGAAAATCTGGTATCAATGCATTGGTACAGGAATCACAATCTCACAATTCTGCGCAGAATCAATCTGGTGGAACATTTGTTAGTGACACTTCAGAGAGGTGATGTGGAAGTTCCGGTGCTAGAAAAATTAGTTGTTCTGCTTGGATGCATCTTAGAAGATGGATTCCTGACTTCTGAGCTTGAAAATGTGGTTAGGTTTGTGATCATGACATTTAATCCACCGGAAGTGAAGTCACGAAGCTCATTATCGCGCGAGTCAATGGGAAATCATGTAATTGTGAGAAACATGCTTTTGGAAATGCTCATTGATCTCCAGGTGACCATAAAAGCAGAGGAACTTCTGGAGCTGTGGCATAAGATAGTTTCGTCAAAATTAATAACATACTTCCTTGACGAAGCTGTGCATCCTACTAGTATGAGGTGGATCATGACTCTTCTTGGTGTTTGTCTTGCTTCTTCTCCGAACTTCTCCCTTAAATTTCGGACAAGTGGAGGTTATCAGGGGCTGATGCGGGTACTTCAGAACTTTTATGATTCCCCAGACATATACTACATACTGTTCTGCTTGATCTTCGGGAAACCTGTTTATCCAAGACTACCGGAGGTTCGGATGTTAGACTTTCATGCCCTAGTCCCGAATGATGGAAGCCATGTCGAGTTAAAATTCATAGATCTATTGGATTCGGTGGTGGGAATGGCTAGATCTACTTATGACAGGTTGATCATGCAATCAATGCTCGCCCACCAGTCTGGAAGTCTTTCGCAGGTCAGTGCTAGTCTTGTGGCTGAGCTTGTAGAGGGGGCAGAAATGACTGGGGAGCTTCAAGGGGAAGCGTTGATGCACAAAACTTATGCGGCACGTTTGATGGGTGGCGAAGCTTCAGCTCCTGCCGCTGCGACGTCTGTTCTCCGTTTCATGGTTGACCTTGCAAAGATGTGCCCTCAATTCTCTGCTGCTTGCAGGCGTGCAGACTTTGTTGAAAACTGTTCTGACCTTTACTTTTCCTGTGTCAGGTTGGCATCAGCAGACCTACTGATATAGTTTTTAATCACCTACATGATGATTTTTGTTAGCTTCTTGAAAATAAATTATTTTTCTGTATCTACTTAATAGTCGTTAAATAGACTTAATTTTTTGCATAATTTGCGTCTAAAGGCTATTTTGTACTGTAGGGCCGCTTATGCTGTGAAGATGGCGAAACAGCTCTCCGTGAAGGCAGAAGAGAAGCAAATACATGACGTTGATGATAACGGCTCACAAGGAACATTCTCTAGCTTGCCTCATGACCATGATCAGTCCACCAAGACCTCCATCAGTGCTGGAAGCTGCCCTCAAGAGCAGGTCAGTCTTAGTTCTGAAGAAATGTTTTTACCTGCAAATTATGTGGTTAATGATAAGATGGTGAACGTTCTTACACCACCACCGCAGGACTCAAGTAAATCATTTCAAGGTGTTGAAGATGTTAAGAAACAAGATGACAATCATGTCGGCGCTGTATCAGCTTCAATTGAAAAGGAATTTCCAGATACTAAAGGGAACGCAAATCAAGTTCAGGCAACAGATTCTCAGAGTTCTGCATCTTTCCATATGATTGAGTCTCCCCTTTTATCTGAAAAATCAGGCCTCAAAGTCTCATTCACTCAATCACCATCTCCGGTTGTCGCACTTGCATCCTGGCTAGGCTCTAACTATAATGAATCTAAAAGTTCTACAATGAGTTCTCCTTCTCTTGAATCCTATGTCTCTGTTACTGAGGTTGATGCATCTTCAGAACGAAAGTCAGGCTCCCAAGGATCTTCTGCTGTCAATGCCTTCTTCACAGTTAGCCCAAAACTTCTCCTGGAAACAGATGAAACTGGCTATGGTGGCGGGCCTTGTTCTGCCGGAGCGAGTGCTGTGTTAGATTTTATGGCAGAGGTACTTGCCGACTTAATGACTGAACAGATAAAAGCTGTACCGGTTCTGGAAAGCATATTGGAAATGGTTCCTTTCTATGTTAATCCTGAAAGTTTGCTGGTCTTTCAAGGCTTGTGCCTTAGCAGAGTCATGAACTATCTTGAAAGGCGTCTATTGCGTGATGATGAAGAGGACGCGAAGAAATTGGACAAGAGCAAATGGTCTGCGAATTTGGATACATTTTGCTGGATGATAGTGGACCGTGTTTATATGGGTGCTTTTCCTCACCCCTCTGGTGTTCTTAGGGCTCTTGAGTTCTTGTTGTCGATGCTGCAATTAGCTAACAAAGATGGTAAGGTTGAAGAAGTCACTCCTTCCGGGAAAGGTTTCTTATCCCTTGGAAGAGCAACAAGGCAGCTTGATGCTTATGTACACTCAATCCTGAAAAACACAAATAGAATGGTGCTATATTGTTTCCTCCCATCATTCTTGATAACTATTGGAGAGGAGGACCTACTATCACAACTGGGTTTACTTGTTGAATCTAAGAAGAGGCCATCTCGGCATCCAGCTGTTGATGAATCTAGGATTGACATCTCAACAGTTCTGCAGTTGTTGGTCGCAAACAGGAGAATCATATTCTGCCCAAGCAATCTTGATACTGATTTGACTTGCTGTCTGTGTGTGAATTTAATCTCCCTAATCCTTGACCAGAGAAAGACTGTGCAAAACATGTCACTTGATATTGTCAAATATTTACTGGTACACCGAAGATCTGCCCTCGAGGATTTGCTCGTCACTAAACTAATCCAAGGACAAAACTTGGATGTTTTACATGGCGGTTTTGATAAGTTGTTGACTGGGAATCTACCAGAATTCTTCGAGTGGCTTGAAAGCTCGGATAAGACAATTAACAAAGTTCTGGAGCAGTGTGCTGCAGTACTGTGGGTACAGTACATAGCTGGCTCGGCGAAATTTCCTGGTGTCAGGATAAAAGGCATGGAAGGTCGCCGGAAGAAAGAGATGGGAAGGAAATCGCGAGATGTGTCGAAGCTGGACCTTAAACACTGGGATCAGTTGAATGAGCGGAGATATGCGCTAGAAGTAATGCGTGATGCCATGTCTACTGAGCTTAGAGTTGTTCGGCAAAATAAATATGGTTGGATACTTCATGCTGAGAGTGAGTGGCAAACTCATCTCCAGCAGCTTGTGCATGAGCGTGGAATATTCCCAATGCGTAAATCCAAAAGGTCTGAAGATCCCGAATGGCAGCTCTGTCCGATTGAAGGTCCGTACAGAATGCGCAAAAAGCTTGAACGATGCAAGCTAAAAATTGATAGCATCCATAATGTTCTTGATGGAAAGTTGGAACTTGGGGAAATTGAGCTTCCCAAAGTGAAAAATGAAGATGGGCCAGTTATTTCTGACACAGATTCCGAACCAGCTTTCCTGCTCAGTGAACTTTATGATGAGTCGTTTGTGAAAGAGTCGGATGATTTTAAAGATGTCGCTTCTGCCAGAAATGGATGGAATGATGATAGAGCTAGTAGTACAAACGAAGCAAGTCTTCATTCTGCTCTCGACTTTGGTGCCAAATCTAGTACAGCATCTGTGCCAATAACAGACAACACACATGCAAAATCTGAGACTGGCTCTCCAAGACATTCATCTTCTGCTAAAATGGATGAAACTAAAGGCCCGGAGGAAAACTCAGAGAATGAACTGAATGATGATGGTGAGTACCTGATCAGACCTTATCTGGAGCATCTTGAAAAGATTAGGTTCAGATACAACTGTGAGAGAGTTGTTGATCTCGACAAGCATGATGGAATCTTCTTAATAGGGGAGTTCTGTCTGTATGTGATAGAAAACTTTTATATTGACGATGATGGGTGTATTTGTGAGAAGGAATGCGAAGATGAGTTATCTGTTATTGATCAAGCGTTGGGTGTGAAAAAAGATGCCTCCGGAAACCTGGATTTCCAGTCCAAGTCTAGCACATCTGGGACGACAGCGGTGAAAACGGGAGCTCTAGGGGGAAGAGCAGTAGGGGGAAGAGCATGGGCATATGGTGGGGGTGCTTGGGGAAAAGAAAAGATGTGCATGACTGGTAACTTGCCCCATCCTTGGCGTATGTGGAAGCTTAATAATGTTCACGAAATATTAAAACGTGATTACCAGCTGCGTCCGGTTGCAATTGAGATATTTAGTATGGATGGGTGTAATGATCTCCTCGTGTTCCACAAGAAAGAGAGGGAAGAAGTTTTCAAAAATCTGGTTGCCATGAACCTTTCAAGGAACAGCATGTATGGTATTATCGTTCTTTTCATCTCGTTTCTGTTTATTCGTCGCAACTGGGTTGAGCATAATGCATTTGTTTATTTTTAACATTTTATAGCTGTTCACTGTTCTCTGTTAAAATGAATAAGTCTTTCAATCAATGCCAATGAGTTAGGCATGGGATGGGTGTTCTTTTTTAAGCTTACTTCTCAAACACTAGATTCGGTCTTCGTTGATATGCAAAAATGTTAGTTATTCTGTTATTTTTTTTTCCAGGCTCGACACAACTATTTCAGGATCAGCAAAACAGGAAAGTAATGAGGGAAGCCGCCTTTTCAGATTAATGGCGAAGTCATTCTCGAAAAGATGGCAAAATGGGGAAATCAGCAACTTCCATTACCTAATGCATCTAAATACCCTAGCAGGACGTGGATACAGTGATCTCACGCAGTATCCAGTATTTCCATGGGTTCTCGCAGATTATGATAGTGAGAGTCTTGATTTGTCAGATCCAAAAACTTTCAGAAAACTCCACAAGCCAATGGGTTGCCAGACACCTGAAGGAGAAGAAGAATTTAGGAAACGGTTTGTGCTGTGCATCTTAAACTTTTTATAGTGCACCTTCCTCTAGTGTTCTTCGTCATACATCTTAATTTTTCATGCAGCATAATTCTTTACCTTCTCGATTTTCAGATATGAGAGCTGGGATGATCCTGAGATTCCAAAATTTCATTATGGTTCTCACTATTCAAGTGCTGGAATTGTTCTGTTTTACCTTCTTCGCCTCCCACCGTTCAGTGCTGAAAATCAGAAGCTGCAAGGCGGTCAGTTTGATCATGCTGATAGACTCTTCAATAGTATAAAAGATACTTGGTTAAGTGCAGCTGGAAAGGGAAATACGTCAGACGTAAAAGAACTCATTCCTGAATTCTTCTACATGCCAGAGTTTTTGGAAAATAGATTCAGTCTTGATTTGGGTGAAAAACAGTCGGGAGAAAAGGTTTGTGCCGATTCCATTTCTTTCCGTGGTGCTTGAATGTACCATTTTCCTTTCGTGTAGTTTTTTCATATATTTTAGTTCTTCTGCGTGATTTTAGGTTGGTGATGTCTTTTTACCTCCGTGGGCTAGAGGTAGTGTACGTGAGTTCATCCTCAAGCACAGAGAAGCGTTGGAGTCAGATTATGTCTCAGAGAATCTGCATCACTGGATAGATCTCATCTTTGGGTACAAACAGAGAGGAAAGGTACATTTTCATTTTGCTTCCAGCCTTAGTAAAATGCAGAAATTAAAAGTATTGCCATGTTTTAATTTACTTTTCCTTTATTTGAATGTTGTTTTATTCTCAGGCTGCAGAAGAAGCTGTAAATGTTTTCTATCACTACACGTACGAGGGAAATGTTGATATTGATGCAGTTAGCGACCCCGCATTGAAAGCTTCCATACTAGCGCAGATTAATCATTTTGGGCAAACCCCGAAGCAGCTATTCCAGAAAGCTCATGTCAAAAGAAGAACAGACCGAAAAATTCCTCTCCACCCTCTGAAACATTCGATGCATCTAATTCCTCACGAGACACGTAAATGTTCATCTTCTATAAGCCAAATCACTACTTTCCACGACAAGGTGCTCGTTGCCGGGGCTAACTGCTTCCTGAAACCCAGAGGCTACACCAAATACATAACATGGGGTTTCCCAGACAGGAGTTTGAGATTTATGAGTTATGATCAGGACAAACTGCTATCAACTCATGAAAATCTCCATGAAAGCAACCAGATCCAGTGTGCTGGTTTTAGTCACGATGGACGCATTGTGGTCACTGGAGCAGAAGATGGTCTAGTGTGCGTGTGGAGAATAAGCAAGGATGGCCCGCGTGGTTCACGACGCTTACGGTTAGAAAAAGCCCTATGTGCTCACACAGCTACAGTCACATGTCTACGTGTAAGCCAACCGTACCAGATGATTGCAAGTGGGTCAGATGATTGCACAGTTATAATATGGGATCTCAGTTCGATGAGTTTTGTGAGGCAGCTTCCTGACTTCCCAGTTCCAATTTCAGCAATCTACATAAATGACCTTACAGGGGAAATTGTAACTGCTGCTGGAACTGTCCTTGCGGTTTGGAGCATCAATGGCGACTGCCTTGCTGTTGCTAACACATCGCAGTTACCATCTGATTCAGTATTATCTGTAACAGGCTCGACGTCTTCTGACTGGCTTGAAACAGCCTGGTATGTAACTGGTCATCAGAGTGGAGCAATTAAAATATGGCGGATGATACATTGCACTGATCCGTTGAGTGCTGAGAGCAAAACAAGTAGTAGCAACAGAACAGGAGGGCTGAATCTGGGTGATCAAGTGCCAGAGTACAAGTTGATTCTACACAAGGTGCTGAAATTCCATAAACAACCGGTCACCGCTCTCTATCTCCCGGCCGACCTGAAGCAGTTACTAAGCGGAGATTCAGCTGGACAATTGCTTTCATGGACATTACCAGATGAGACATTAAGAGCTTCATTGAAACAGGCTTCATTGAAACAAGCTTCACTGAAACAGGCGTCATAGGTTTAGGATGTAAAGCGGAGGCCAGTCATTCCCATTTGGTTTCTTTGGCTAGAACCGAGAGAGCTGGCGAGGGGACTTGAAGACAGGACCAAATAGTAGGAAGAAGACCAAAGCTTGTACAAAGTGTTGGCTCTGTTTGCATAAATGGCTTGCAGGTTAAGAGGAAGAGAGCAAGGCGAGCCATTCTCGCTTCTGATTGCTGGTGAGTTTACAGGATTAGGAAGAGGAGAAGATGAGGTTTGGTTTGAGAATTTGTGTAAATAGATATCTTCTTGAAAACTCATTGCAAATAGCAGAAGCTGTATTTACAGCCCCATATGTATTTGTATTCACAGCCCCATCTGTATTTTGTCAGATGCTGTTCTTGTATTGTTTTAATAGCTTGTGACCTTTTGTATGCTTCATCGTCTGCTTCAATGTCAATGATAGTTGTTCTCTGTTCTTGATTTTAAAGAAAGAGAGATGGGTATGTTCAGGAAAGACGGGCGCGTGAAAGGTCTTTCGCTTCTCCACTGCTCAATGCTCATGCCACCTCATTTCATAAATCGTATGGAATCGATGTAAACACGAAGTCTCAAAAGTCCTCTTTATGAAATGAATTTTATTTTAAGTTATTTTAATTACTCTATCTCTTAAACAAAAAAATGCAATTTTAGAATTTCGATGAAATTTCAATTTATTTTAAACTTAATATTAATTACAGATTGCACTGATCTTATAAATAATTTATTCATTACACATATTATTAGTTAAATAGGTATAATTAATATAAAATATATAAATTAATCATTTTTAATGAGTGGAAAATATTAAAATGATACAACGTAAAAAATAGATTTATGATATGTTTACTCTATTTTCTTTTATCAACTATGTGTACTCAGAGTCAGAAAATCACACTTTATAAATAAGTTGTATCTTCCTATCCAACTCTCTCGGATATGTCCGTGAGATATAAATAAAATATTTAAAATTGAAAATTCTTAACTCTCATCACTTTGAATTGATGATATCAAAACCTTTTTGAATAAAAAAATATTTGCAAAAAACTTTGAAAAATCAAAATAGAAACTAGATAAACATAATGTGAAAAAGCGTAATATTTCTAACTATTAAAAACATGACATGATTTTATCGGAAAATAGCAAAAGAACATGAAAAGACACCAGGTTTTATTCGTTTCAAATTATACTATTATAATTCTGTAATTAAACATAAAATATACTTAGGAAAAATATTTTTATTAAAATAATTTTGTAGAAAAAACTTGAAAAAATATTCAGAGATCGATTGAAAAACTAAATAGACAAAATGTGAAACAAAACAAACACGATATTTCTAATAATCAAAAACATAACAAGAAATCATGTTTAATTAATTACTTTCACATCTTTAAAAAGAGTAATTTATAACCATCCTTTTACAAGAAAATTAAGAAAAGAGGGGGGAAAAAACAAATAATACTACTCATGCAAATGTAGTATGGATGACAACGCATTTAATACATAATATGAGTGTATATTCTGGCCATGTTGTTATATGGTTATCTAACAAAAATAAATTTGTTATAAATTACTTTTTTAAAACTGTTTTTTTATCCATTTTTATTTAGATAGAAATACATTTTTGGTAGTTTTTGTATGAAAAGCTAAATGAACATAATATGAAAACATAACAAATATGGTATCTCTAAGAAAAGTAATTATGCAATTATGCTTCCATAATCAATTATATAAAACTATTAAAATATAATTTTATGCTTTTGAAACACAAATATATTTTTATCTAAATAAGAAAAAAAACAGATTCTTAAAAGAGTAATTTATTACAATTTTTTTTTGTTAAATGACCATAACAAGATGGTCATTGCTAAATGACCATACAACATACTATGTATTAATTGGTACACCTATGCATGAGTAGTATCATATGTTTTGTTGTTTTCCCTTATAATCTTAATTTTCTTGTTTAAATTGCTCTTTTTTTTTGTTTGGGCAACAAAAAAAAAAGAGCAATTTAAACAAGAATATTAAGAAAACTGTTTTTCTTATCCTTTTTCATTTAGATAAAAAATATTTTTAATAGTTGTAGGCGTGGAAAGCTAAATGAACATTATATGAAAACAAATCATGTGTGATATTTCTAATGATCAAAAACATGACAGAACAACACCACATTTGATTAGTTTTACATCATGCAATTGTGCTTCCATAATCAAATCATACAAAACTATTAAAAATAAGAATAACAGATTTTCAAAAAAAGTAATTTACACCATTTTTTTACAAATTTTTTTTTTAAGAAAAACATTTTTAAAAGAGTAATTTATAACCAATTTTTTGGTTAGATGAACGTAACAAGATGGTGTTGATAAAAAAAAAAAAAGAACGTAACAAGATGGTCATAATACAATTTACATTAGTTCTGAGAAAATAAACTAAACCCTAAAATCTGAACCGGATTCGATCCGATAAAACTGAAATCTTATCCTGAACTGACATAAATATCGAATGCATCTTATTTATAGTAATTCAGGCTATGAGTATTATCCAAATCGAACCTGATCCAAAATGGATATTCGGTAGGACCCAGAATATTAAAAAATAACTTGTACCAAACATGATCTAATATCTAAAATACATTAAGATATTACCAAATATATAAAATAATTATCCATCCCTTGAATGTTGGTGGTTATATTACATGGAGATTGATGGTTAAAGGTGGTGGTTGAAATTTAAAGTTTTTAGATTTTGTTTCTCATTTCATAAAAATTTGGTTTTCGATTTACACTTTTGTAATTATTTGATTTTTCTATTAATAACTATTTTTATTTCACTTTGATTTTGAATGATCACATTTGATGTTAGTTACAAAATAGATATATATTAGGTACTTTAAAACCGAAAAACTAATTTTACTTATATTTTAATTACAAAGTAGGTATATCAGGTACGTATATTATGTATTGTTATATCATTATTTTCCCCCTCTAATCTTAATTTTCTTGTAGAAAGATGGTTAAAATTATTCTTTTTAAAAATCTGTTTTTCTAATCTTTTTTTTATTTAGATAAAAATATATTTTTAATAGTTTTTTATGATTTGGAAAGCTAGATGAATAATATCAAAACAAAACAAGTGTGATATCTCTAACGATCAAAAACATGACATGATACCACATTTGATTAGTTTCACATATTCCGTAATCAATCGTACAAAATTATTAAAAATATACTTTATCTGAAGTAATTCCCATCTTAACACACTTGTTAGACATCATAAACAATAAGGCCATATACCAGATGTATCTAAAGAACAATGTCGCCTTACAATTCGCAACCCAGAAAAAGAACTTTGAACTCTGTTTCAGCAAGCTGGAGAAAAAACGATTGAGCAAATGACATTTCAAAGAAGAAGAAAAATTCACCTAGGTTTCAGCACTTGATCAGAATTACATGTTGTTTGTAGGAAAAGATTTATATAATCTGACTTTGTAGATTTCATATATTAATCTAACATACTAGCTCCAACCTATAAACGAAAAAGACAACCTTTTGTAAACATACTCTGCACAAAAAGACAACCTTTTGATATATTGTCATCTATATAAACCTTTTGTAATCAATTCATATGACAACCTTTTGATATATTGTCATACTATAATGGCCCATTTATAGATTTTTTAAGTCATTGAATTGGTTTAGTGTATATATTAATATTTTATCATATATTATTTAGCTCATTTTATCATATGTTGAGTGAGATAACTAAATATAAATACTTAAAGATTAAATGTATATATGAAATATTAAAAACGTTATAAATATCAAATAAAAGTACTAAATAATATTTTTGAATTACTCGTTGGATGTATTGTTGTCATACTATAATGGCCCATTATAAGGGTTTTTAAGTCATTGAATTGTTGGTTAGTGTATAATTTTTATCATATACTCCCTCTGTTTTTAAAAGATGCATGTTCTGGAAAAAATATTTGTTCCAAAAAGATGTATTTTTTATGTTTTCTATATAAAAATTGCAAATTTCAATAAAATTAATTGAATTTATTGAAAGACTATTGATTAAAATGCATTGAAATTTGGTAATTTCTAAAAACAATGCATGATTAATGTGTTTTCTTAATATGTGTGAAAACTCTAAAACATGCTATAAATGTATATGATGAATATCAAAAATGCTATAAATATCAAATAAAAGTACTATAGATAATAATTTGTATACATAAGTTAAATATAAAATAATTTTAAAAATACAAATTTTAAAAATAATTTGTATACATAAGTTAAATATAAAATAAGTTTCAAATTTGTTGAAGTTTGTATATCTTCGTTCGTCTAATAATTACAGTGAAAATAAATTATTCAAATATGAAAGTCTAGTTACTATATTATATCATCCCTACATATCTGCATGAGTAGTATTCTTTGTTTTCCATTTTGGCTTTTTTTTCCTTTTCCCCTCTAATCTATATATTATTCAAATAAAAAATTATTCAATTTTATATATTACATGTAAGAAAGATCACATATTTTCAACATATAAAATGTTTTGAAAATTTTAAATAAGCATATATTTTTATAAAATTTATATTTAATTATATAAATATGATTTAAACATGATGACAAAAAATGATTTAAACACATACTTTAATTATTATAAATTCATAGTATAGTTTAATTTATCTTCAAATAAAGCATTATTTTGTTGTATTCTGTTCTATATTTTCCCTATTTATTTTGAATATGTACCATCGTACATATTTACATAGTATATAGTATATATTTCATCTATCTTTGAAAAGTAAGACCCCAACACACACGAGTTTTGGAGAGATTGATCACATTGGTGAAAGAGTGTCACATTATTATCTTATGGTTATTCAATTAAATTTCTCTTCTATTATGTACTTGCTTCTTGCAAATTCACCTTTTAAAAAATGTTTTTCAAGAGAATGATTTCGAAAAACGTTTTCATGTAAATTAAAAGAGAAAAGGAAAAAGAAATTACACAGGAACTGTTGACTCGGTGGCTGGGAGCATGAGTTCCTCCAAAGAGAAAATCGGAATGACAGGGGCTGCTGCTACGTAGACGTACTTGTTTCATCACCAAAAATGTTTGGAGTTTTTGGTGCACAGGAAGTCTGTAAACAAAAAACAAAACATATGTGATTCGTTAGAAAGATAGAGAAATATTTTGCTATATACTATACTTACTTTAAACGTTTACCATGGTGCATCAAAAGGAATAAAAACTAGTAGACTCTAGAAAGTACATATACTACTATATATCTTTCCGTAACTTGATTCCCAAATCCCAAATGGATCCTGTTTTTTCTATCAGCAACAAAGGAATAAATACTAGTAGACTCTCTAGAAAGGAGTTTGTTTCAAAGGAGAAAGAGACAAAACTTTTGAATATAAAATTTGTTTGGAAGCGAGCACTATACTCATGTCTGAGAAACTAACAATTTATCATATAGGCAATAATAACACAAGAAAAGGTCAAAGCAAGCAGATTCCTTCAAATGAAAGCAGAGATTGTAAAAGAAGACCAAAATGAAAGCAGAGATTACTTTTACTTGAAATGGTGGAGAAGATGAAGTGGTGAGGTGAGATCCACCAGAAAGATTCTTGATTTACTGCCTTATCCTTGTCAAAGAGCAAGATGAAGTGGTGAGGTGATGAAGTGGTAAGGTGAGATCCACCAGAAAGGTTCTTGATTCACTGCCTTATCCTTGTCAAGGAGCAACGACACCTTTGCTTATTTATAGAGTGGTGGGTAACGGTCCTTTTTGTTAACGGTCATTTTTGCAACGTTCGAATTCTCTTTTAACGGTCATTTTTGCAACGTTCGAATTCTCCTTTTTGGGGTTAATTAATTGTTTAAATAATATCGAAGCTATAGATGACAAAAAAAAAATATCGAAGCTATAATTATTTAATAACATATCTAGACGTGTAGTCATACTCTGAGAGAGTGATCGTTGCTTTAGTTAACATTAACGAGTTTCGAGATGGTTTCAATGTTCAAATTTTCTTGCTAAGTTTGGTTAATATGTGTGACACTTTCTTTTATTAATTTATATGATTAAATAAAACTAAAATCAACTTTAGAAAAAAAAAGAAAAAAATTTGTATAAATATTACGAAGTTTGGTTAATATGTTTGACTCACTGTCTTTTAACTGTTTGAATTTAGCAAATAATCATTCAGACCAAGAGTTTGAACAATATCGAAGCTATAATTATTTAAAAATATATCAACTAGACGTGTAGTCACACTCTGAGAAAGTGACGGTCTCCATTAATTAACATTGACGAGTTTCGAGATGGTTTCAACGTTCAAATTTTCTTGCCAAGTTTTTTCAAAAAAAAAAATTTCTTGCGAAGTTTGGTTAATATGTGTGGCACTGCTTCTATTATATGATTAAAACTATATGTTGACCAAAAAAATGATTAAAACTATATATTAAATAAAACTAAAATCACTTAAAACTATATATTAAATAAAACTAAAATCACCTTTAAAAAAGGAAGAAAAAAATTGTATAAATATTACGAAGGACTACATACATGCTCAGGATGATGCATATTGCATAGAGACAAGGACTTGTTGGTGCCTTCAAGTCATACTAGTTACTTTCAGTTCTCTTTTTCTTTTTTTGTTTGATCAAAGTTACTTTCACTTCTCTATATGAAAAACTTTAGCACTAGGAGCTTGTACAAGGGATATTTAGTTACGATAGTGATCGAACGCATACAAAGTATTTAAGTTTATCTTGTAAAGTTACATTAGAGAATACAAATTTACCAGAACAGAAGAAATGTTTGAATTTGCAAAAACAATAAAACCATTAATAGATCTATATATAAAACCAAAAAAAAAACTGATACAACTCAAAGAAGAACTCCTTCCATGGTGCATAATCAATATTGAGATGCATAAGAAGAGTAACTAGGTTGGTTTTGGTTTTGTCTTAAATTCATATGTCCTTGTCTTCCTTCTCTTGAGTATTGATCCCACATCATCTGCTCTTCCATCAACATTCTCTGTTTCTTCTCCATATCATTCATCTGCACATACGGTGGCGGCGCAACCTCCAAGGACGCTGCAAATGGATCCATCCCGACAGTGACATTGCTCTTTCCATTGGCCATTGCTGGTGCCGGAAGTGCCAGCATCGTTGCTATAATTGATACACTAAATTAGTAGAATGAAAACTAACTAAAACAGAACAAAGTAAATGTTTCTTTTCAAACCTGCTGGTCTTCCTGCAGAACCAAATGCCATACTGCTTGCACTTCCGCTAGCTCCATAAGCCGTGGAGGTTTGCACAGCAGCGTTCACAGTACCGTGCTGATACATTCCGTTGAGAAGCAACATATCGAAGCCTCCTCCGAGCTCAGTCTTCTGACCTGATAATTTTGTAGCTGTTTGCACCAAAGCTGTCTCCCAATCTGCTCCATCATCGTTAAACGCTTCCCATCCAGGACCGGACCCTGAACCAGAACCGCTCGCGTAAGGGCCATCGAATAAAGCCAATGCTAAGCTATCTCCAGCTTCTACAGCTTCATTGCCGTTTACATCCCCAAGATTCAGCAAATCACCAACTTCTTCTTGCTTCTTCTCTACTATCACTTCTTCCTTTGCTTCTTCCTCACGTTTCTCGTCTTCTTCCTCTTCTTTCGGTGGAGGTGCGGGTAAGGCTTTGATGGCATTCATATCTTCTTGCTCCTCGTTCACTTCCTCTGTTCTCTCATCATCATCAACCTCTTCATCGGATTTTGATTCCTTGGTCTGGTCTAAAGAGGATTTGTCTTTTATAAACTCATCCATGAGATCAAGCTTCTTCTGTGTGATCTTCTCTATCTCAGGATACTCGGAAGACCTAGCGATCCCCATCTTCTTACACCAAGAATAGAACTGATCTAGCTCTTCAAACTGTTTCGAGACACGACAGAAAATGTCATAGACCTTGATCGAATCAGGTATGTCTAACTCCATGAACCGTTCGATCAATACACCCATTATCTCCGTTACATCGTAATATATCTGAAAACTCTCCTTCACTATAGGATACAACGCCACAATCACAACTCTGTTGTTCCTCGCGCTACCTGTTCAAAAAAGAAGAAGATAACTTGTTATCCAAGAAACAGCGCAATAGTGCCTATTGTTTGAATAAATTTTACATATATTTTTTTAAAAAATATGATGACTTGTTATCCAAGAAACAACGCAGCAAACATGTGGATTTGGTGGTACCTGTTGGACGACAAGCCAAGAAACGGTCAAGAAGTTGCTGCAAATGCTGAACTCTGGTGAAAATCTGCTCTGTTTTCATCTCGGAGACCGGTTGTGACCTAACCACTATAGCCGTGGAGAGATCAGACTCGTTCTCATCTTCCACGTTATCTCCTCCTCCTCCAACGCAGTAAGCCCCACGTTTCCCGTGTCTCGTTTGCATCCTAAAATCAAGCCTTTCGTCGAGGTACAAGGCGTACGTTCTCACAAAAGCAGAGTAGTCCCACGAATTAGACCTAGAAACATCTCTGAAGTCAGACATGTTGAGAAGTCTTGTCCCACGTCGAGTAGCGAAGAAGATCTCTTGCTCGTAAGCCTTATCTCCTTCTGCTAACAGACGCTGGATCAGTATCAAGGTTTTGAGAGCGACGGTCCAGCATTTGGTTTTGTTGAGACGTCTTGAAAGCGTGTTGACGCATGCGTTGATGTAGTTGCGTGAGTAGGAAGTTAGGCTAAGAATCTCTCTGACGTATTTCTCTTCTGCTGGGTACTCTTCGTGACGAGTCGCTTTGACGATGGCAACGTCAAGCTCTGATAAAGAAGCGCTTCTACCGTTGACTTTGGCTAGACCCACGCTGGTTTGGTCCTTCACGGCTCCTATGGCTCGTTTAAGCTTACTCGAGCCCATTTTTTACGATTTATTATTAATGTAATATAAGAAAAAAAAATTAGAAAACGAAGATAAAGACAAAGATATGAAGAGAGAAAAGGGAAGAACGAGGGTTGTGTTGTTTTTGTTTTTTCTTTTCCTCGTCGTCTCCTTTCTTCTCCTCTGTTTCTTTCTTTTAATTTTTTTTTTTGTTTTTTTTTGTCCTTCTGCTGTATTTTGTTTGTTTAGTCAATGTTATTTCTTTGGTGTTCGTTTGATATTCACCATGCAAGTCTCCGAGGTCGTAGGAGACTTTGGCGGTAAGGAATAATGCAACGTGGCATTGTTTAACCGGTTAACTGAAATTTAGTTTGTATTTGCCATAAATGGAAAAGATGAAAGGATTAAATTTCAGAATAGTAACTGCCATATTAAGAAAAAGTGCATATTTAATTTCTGTTTTCAATTTGAGAAAATGAGAATAAAAATTTAAGCTGAATTTTATGTTTTTAATTTTCTGAAGAGTATGCATATATGAGCAAAGTGAACGTGTGTAGCCATTAGGGTTGAGGATATCTCCTGTGAAAAATTGTGACTGTGTAGGAAATGATGATGTTGAAGGTTGAGAAGGTGAGGCCACAGCTTCAAGTCATACCTCTATTGATGGAAGGGATACAAGCGAGGAGGCAACTGTGAAGGAAGATGGGTATTCCGGCAAGTAGGCATGGTCTGAATAACATCCAAAGCACAAAAAAGATCAAGTTACAAGACAGGAGTGTGTTTAAGTTGCATTAGTTTTTAAATTACATTTCCAAACAGTATGAAATCTGAGTACTTCCAAGCTTATAGCTATTCTGTTTTGTTTTGTTTTTTTTTCCTTCCAACCTCTACAATCATTTTGGACTACGCAAATAATAAGATCCTGATCCTCAACCCTTTTCAAATTACTAACAAAGCACAATCAGATATTAAGCATTAAGTAGAATATGGATTATCTAATGTACATATGATATCATTTTGGTTGACTGAATATCTAACTGTAATATGAGAAAACAAGACCACAAAACAATTTTTTTTTTAAAACAACTGATTTTAAATTTGATTTATAAAGGAAAATTAACAAATATCTGCGCAGTTGTACAAATCTAACCTTAGTATTTGCATAAAGTTCTTTCTTATGTATGTTATATATGGTTACAAGGCCTACGTTATCCACAAATAACTTAATTTACTTGGAGATGCACGTTATAATACTCAGGGAGAAGCAAGGTGGTAACATCACGTTTCATTTTTTTTTTTTAAATTGGATTATTATATAGCTTTACTCCATTTGAGTGCTACATTTTTAAGGGAAAAAAATGACAAGTGAAAAAGAAAATAAAAATGTCATATTTTCTACCACTAACGAGTCAATGACATGACCCCAATAATACGCGGAATTTCCCATTAGCACTATAATAATTATAAATAACATTGAATATTAATATAAACCAAAAAGAGTGGTATTTTTTCATAAAAAGAATAATTGTGTGAATAAACTAAGTAAAGTTAATAACAAAAGCCCACTTTAAAACAGAAAAAGGCCCATTTAAAGTTTCTGGAAGGAAGGTAAGTAAAAAAACAAGGGTATAACCGAAAATAAGAGATAAAGTAAGGCCCTTTTAACAAATAAAAAATAATATCCTTTTTAAAAAAAGAAAATGAGAAAAAACAGAGCATAAAGTCACTCTTTTTGTCATTACCTTTCTCGTCTCTGTCTCTTCGTCGCCATTAGCTTAAAGAGAATCCATCGTCATCATCATCCACCTCAACTACTCCATCCCCAAGAAGAAGTAGATTCCCGCGGAGCTCTTTCTTCTTCGAGGTCTCCCAAGCTCTCTCTCACCTACCTAACTGCCATGGCTACTAACAACAACCATAACCTCTCGGATCAACAACCTCCTTCCGACGATTTCTTCGAGCAGATCCTCGGAATCTCCAACTTCTCCGCGTCTTCCAGCTCCGGTGGTCTCTCTGCACTCCCCGGAGGGTTAAGCGGACCGCCGCCGATGATGCTTCAGCTCGGTTCCGGGGAAGAAGGGAGTCATAATAACCATATGGGTGGTGGTGGTGGTGGTGGGCCTCTAGGGTTTCACAACGGGATGTTTCCGTTGGGGTTGAGTCTCGATCAAGGGAAAGGAGGAGGACAAGGCTTTCTTAAACCCGATGGAAGTGGTGGGAAACGTTTCCAAGATGATGTTGTTGGTGTTGATAATCGATGTTCCTCCATCAAACCTGTAACTTCTTGTCTTTCTGTCTTTCTTTTTGTTAGTTTCGAGAAAACAAACAAAAAAAAAGAAGTAAACAAAACTTTAGGTTTTTTTTTCCAATAAAGCAAAGGTAACGTTTTGAAGGAAAATAAAAAATAAAAAAAACTGATATTGGTTTGGTTTAAGAGAACCTCAACTTAAAGATTTTGATGTTTTAAGTCATAACACTTGTTTAGCTTTAGTAGCAACTTTGTAGTTACTATGAGTGAGTGTTTTATGTTTAAGACTGCTCCAGTGAAGATGGTTATAGTGAAAGTTGCTTTTTGTGTGTCTTGTTGAAAGGTTTTCCATGGGCAGCCAATGTCACAGCCACCTCCACCAATGCCGCATCAACAATCTTCAATCCGGCCTAGAGTTAGGGCTAGGCGAGGTCAGGCCACTGATCCTCATAGCATCGCTGAGCGGGTAACAAAGTTTATTTTCTTATCTTCTGGTTTCTTTTGCTTAATGTTCATTTCTAATGTTTGGTCAGAGCCTTTAACTATAACTTTTAGTTGAGGAAGATTCGACTTTAACATAAACTAGATTTTGACCCGCGCTTCGAAAGCGCGGGTACTATTTTCACTTTTATGAAATATATTATATGTTTGTAGTTATTGAATGTATTTATCTTAGTGAAACTTTCTTTATAATAAATTCGACACATAAAGTGTCTCTGATAAACTATGTGTTTCTCTGGCTTTTTTTATTCTCTATCCAATCAACATATTTATTTGACTTGTTGTTAAAATAAATAATTTTAGAACGCAACTGTACAATACTTTTACATTGATGTTTTGTTTAAACAATATTTTTAGTTTTAATGTATATAAAAACATCCAAAATATATATGATACTTTTAGGTTGGTTTAAATTTTGAAATATATAAAATAGTCAAATATAAATATCTAACATAGTTGAAGTACACTCAAAACACCAAAAATATTTAAAATAATTATTGATTTTTGATCCAAAATTTAAACCAAACCAATTTATATGTTAAGTTTAGGTATTCTGACATATGTTATTCAAATTTATATACAATATATTATTTTATTTATAGATTTTAAGAAATTCAAAATATATAATGAATTTTAAAAATAATATATCTGAATATAATTCGAACTGAAATTTAGAAATATCTAAATGGGGCTGAAATCTTTGACCTCAGAAACCCAAAACCCAAGCAGATCTGAAACGAATCCGAATGGATACATGAACGCCCAGCCCTAGTTATAATTCGAACTGAAATTTAGAAATATATGAATGGAGCTGAAATCTTTGACCCTGAAAATCCGAAACTCAAACAAATCCGAAACTCAAACATGTATCATATATATGTAATCATATAATTAATTGTATTGGCTATCATATAAATAATAGAATAGCCGTTCGACGTCAAAAAAAAAGTCCATCATATAAATAATCATATAAGTAATAGTATTTTATATATACCATCTTATAAATAATCATATATATTATATTCTTAAAGTTTAATGTGAAATATAAAAACCATAATTTAAGTTGGTATATAAAATTAATCTTTTTGTTGTATTTTTCTTATACATATTGAAAACATTTTTTAATAATGGTTATTGGAAAATATTTTAGTAAAAATAAATTTTTGAATATATGCATATTTAAAATTAATTTTTGATATAAATAAATTTTAAATTATTATTTTGATTTGAAATATATATATAAAATTTAAATTTTATTTTATGATTATTTAGACAAAACAATCTTTTTAGGTAATTAGATTAGTCCATTTTGTATATTTTAAAACTGATATAGTAAATTTCCAATTTTTATTAATAACATAAGTCATTTTTTTATTCTTGACGTAATTTTATCCATGTTTCAAAGTTTTAATTTTTTGCATTAGTTTTCTTTAAATTATTATTAATTTTATGAATTTTCTAAAAAAAATTGAACTCTTGAAATTTTTATATTTGACTAAACTAAATAAGGTAATAATATTGTTTTTTAAATTGTTTTATATAATATACTATTTATATTTCAGTTTGTGTTTTTATTTTCACTATAAAGAATTGTAAATAAAAAGAATTGTAAATATAGTGACAGAATTGTAAATAAAAAAAAATATAGAAAGAAAGTTGTTTAATTTATTATGAAAACAATGGCTAAATGTTTAAATAAAAAGAAGTATTAAATATGTTATTTATGTTTCTAAGCAATTCTCATTTGTTATTAATTTAGTGAAAATACAATGGCTAAATGTGTAAATAAAAGAAAGTACACATATCTACTATCCATGTTGCCAAACATATTTCATTTATTCTACTATCCTTGTTTCCAAACATCTCCAATATGTACTTCAACTTTAATAATATAGATACATGTGCTTTTGCAACAGCTGCGTAGGGAAAGAATAGCAGAACGGATCAGGGCGTTGCAGGAACTTGTACCTACCGTCAACAAGGTCAGTTTCTTCTTTGTCTCGGCTGTATATATTATTTTCTCTGAGTTTCAGTTACTCATGCCACGGAGAGAGCTTGAAAGAGAGCTCACTGAGAGAAGACAAGTTCTCTGTAGTTGGCATTATAGAAACTGCGGTATTGCGGATAAATAATAAAGATTTATGTTTCTTTTGCTTTTACATTTTGCAGACTGATAGGGCTGCTATGATCGATGAGATTGTCGATTATGTGAAGTTTCTCAGGCTCCAAGTTAAGGTATATTACCAGTCATTATTCAGTTTTAGTTATTGTTACCTCTCCAATCTACTCATAAGCTGATCATGAGAATGTTTTATCTTAAATAGTTTGTAGAGAGATTATTTAACATCCCAAGAGGGGATTTGGTGGTGTAAATCATTGGTCCCCACCACCTACTTTCTTCAGCCAAAATTCTAATCTGAATAAAAAGATTTTTATAATTGTTTAATCTGGCTAATAGGATAGTAATCAAAGAGCAAATGATTATGCTTTTCTTTGGTTTCACCTTTTTTTGCCTTCTTCCAGTTTTCTCTTATGGGAGAATCATTACAGTTTAGGACTATGGTTAATAAAAATGACGAGAACATTGAAGAATATTATTGCAATGATGGGATGTAAGAATACTTTTCCTTGATAAGGTTTTTTTGGTCAACTATGGCAGGTCTTGAGCATGAGTCGTCTTGGTGGGGCCGGTGCTGTTGCTCCACTAGTCACTGAAATGCCATTGTCTTCATCAGTTGAGGTTAGACTAAAGAGAGAAAGAGAGGGAACTTTGTCAATGAAAAGAGAGGACTTTAGTAAACTCTGGTTTAAATGAAAAATGTTTCTTCAGGATGAGACACAAGCAGTGTGGGAGAAATGGTCAGACGATGGGACAGAGCGTCAAGTGGCTAAGCTGATGGAAGAAAACGTTGGAGCAGCGATGCAGCTTTTGCAGTCAAAGGCGCTTTGCATAATGCCAGTCTCATTGGCGATGGCGATTTACCATTCTCAGCCACCTGACACGTCTTCTTCAGTCGTGAAACCGGAGATGAATCCTCCTCAGTAGATCTTTGCATCTAATTGGTCGTCGTCAGCTTCTTTGTTCCTTTTCCCTCCCCCACTACTACTACCACTTTTGTGACTGATGAATTCGAGATGGAATCAAATTAGGATTTGTGCAGTAAGAGGTAAAAAAAAAAGGAAAAGGGCTCTCACTTGTTTGGCCAAATATTTTTATCATTCTGATGAAAGTAACTTTGTTTTGGCTGAAAGTAACTTTAATGAGAGTTCGGAGAAGAAAGGCTTTTAAGGGTAGTAGTCTAGCTCCAGACCTAGTAGTGTAATGTTTGTAATGAAATGTATGGGAAGGTAACATCTATATTCAGCCTAGCCAAAAAAAATATTCTTGCTTTTTTTTCTTTTTTGGTCAAATATCACGTATATATATACCATCATAGAACATCATAGTAATGGGAATGTCACAGCTTACTGCATGCAGAAATGCCTTATTGGAATATTAAATCACAAAGACAAACTTAAATTTGAGAGCAAAAGATTGAGTTTTTTGATACTCATCATCTCCATCGTCTAGTCGTCTGTCTGTTACTCTGTTTCATGCAATAACAGCCAAGAAAGTAGATTCAAAAACTGATGGATCTGATCAGTACATCCGCGTTCGTCTTTGACTTCATTATCAGCTCTGCGTTGGGCCGGTCGTTGTAATCAATCTGCATTCCAAATTCGAATTTTTTTTTAAAAAAACAGACAACTGAATTATACAAAAAGCAAAGTAAAGAGAACAAATAGCTTTTTTACCCGCCATTTAGCAACGTCCGGTGGTTTACCGGTTGAGATATGTCGGGCTTCAACACGTTGCATCGCTGTGTCGAGATTGACATCAATGAACCTTGAAATAAATGAAGATGGAAAATACATTATGGATTGGTAAAGATCAAAACAAAACAAAACAAAACAAGAGAAACAAAGTTTGATTTAAGTTATTTACCACTTCTCATCAAACATATCAGAGATGTCTTTCCAAGATCCTTCTTCTAACAGCAAATAGTTTCCCTCCACAATCACCACTTTATGCCTGTTAAAAAAAAAGAAAAAGATGGGACACACAATGTTTGCTGGAAGAGGGAAGAGGGAAACAAAACCATTTCAGTGATTCGAAGCTACTGACTACTACTTACTGGAGGCTAACAAAGATATCATCTTCAACTGGATCTCCAACTCCATGATCGAATGATGGCACATAAACTGAGCCCTGGACAGTTTGAAAAACTTATCAGAGTCTAATGCCAACACCAAGATTCTAAATATTGTGATTTAACTCTTCACCTCGTTTCTCAGCTTCTTTAAACAGTTGAGTAATAGTGCAGGATTAAAAGTCCAAGGAGCTGGTTGTTTAATGGGATCAAAGGGTTAAATATAAACATTTTGAAATCTAACGTAAAAGATGAAAACAGATCTCACCTCCTCTTCTCGCGTGAGCTTCTTTAGGATCCTACAGAGGGAGAAACAAAAATTGTTTATAAAAAAACCTTCGAGCAAGAAAGAGAGAGATAAATGTTAAAAAACAAAATAAAGCTCAAACCTCCATGGCATCAAGCTGGGAACGATACAAGTGGAACCCATCCATAGGAAGCACAGTAGCGACATCAGGCGGCATAACCTCAGCATCAAAAGAAGCAGCTTTCTGAGGCCATAACCTATTTACACGACGTACAACTTCATATGCTAACGTGCTTTTCCCGGCACCAGGGGGACCAGCCAGACCGACCAAACGTCTACAGTAGCCAGCCCAACACAGACAGAGTTAAATAAAAGAAGAGTCTGGAAACAACAACATTTCTCAGAAGTGTAGAAGAGAACTTACTTAACATTGGGGCTAAACATTGCTGCTGATGTAGGGACAAGACGTTCCGCCAACTTATCATATATCTCATCCATACAACTTCAAATCAGAATTTAAAAAGAAAAAAAAAGTTTTTTTTTTTAATAATATAACTTGTTGATCTTGCAGATAAACAACTACTCAATTAAGCAACAAGACACGATCTCTTATGAATCCCTTTTTAATTACACAACAGCAGTTCGGAAAATAAGCTGTCCTAAAGTGGGATTACCTTCCATCAACAATAGTGACATCTCTCTTTTGACTACACGAAACCTGCAACGATCGGGGTCAATTACAACAAGAAGATTAAGCAAAGCCCAAAGAGAGTCAAACTCGTTTACACTACCAGATTACTAGGTGTTCTTCTTCTTCGTGTTCGTATGCTCAATCGAGCAGGAACAAGAGATTGGTCGCGTAAGTGAACTTTGACCCCTCCAAATCGAGACGTTTCTGCAATAATGAATCGGAAACAAAGAGAGTAGAAGTAAGAAAGTCTTCTTCGAAACAAACAAAAAAAAAAGGCTAAGAGTTGTGAAAATGGAGAAGAAACCTGTTGGAAGAGAGGATGATGAGTAACAAAATCTGGGAGGTACAGTGGAGAAAGAAGAAACCTCCATCGATGAGTGGATCATCATAGACTCTACAACTTTCCCTCAAATTAGTCTAACAAGAAGAACATGAAAATCACTGACGTTTTTTTCTTGTTAATATGAAAATCGAGCTAAGCGGTGCTCTGCTCTCGAGTACAGCTTTTTTTTTTTTGGAGAAATTGCTGGAGTAAAATAATATTTTATTAAAAGGCCACGTCACGCCCCGTACCTAACTGGGTCAATAAAATATTAATGGGCCAATATCTCAGCCCCAATATGAAACTACGAGGCCCTATCTTACAGTTTTGTCTTTGTGTGTTAGTGTTGTAATAAAAAAACTTTTTTTTTGGTAATAATAAAACTTACAATCGTATATTAATATTACCACTTAAAATTATTATCTACTCACCTATAAATTTACAGTTTCAGCTATTTGGAAAATTTCCAATCGATTTTCCTATTTTTTCTTTGTTTTTCTCGACCAAAAGATTTATTGATTACTATACAATCAAACATTGTTGTAAAAGAAAAGGGGACATTCAATGAATGGAACAACCTCCAATCTTTCTTAGCTAATTAGGATTTATAATTACTTTGATATGTTCTAGGAAATTATTATAGATGGATACATGAATATGTATATAAATATAAAATACACACAATAATAGTTATAACTACAATATATATATATATATATATATATATATATGGTTAGGTGTGCTTACATGACGACACTAGTATTAGATTGTGATGAGTTTAGCGATAGCGATCTCTCTCTGATATAAGTAGTATAGCAATATTTATGTGATGTGTTATTTAGATCTTGTGATATGAGATCTATGTTATTGAGCTTATTAGATGAAACCGCCTCCTCTACATGTACCTTTGATATGTTATATGTATTAGATTGTGATATGAGTATACCGATATGTGTATAGATCTGTGTGATATGAGATCTTTGTTGTTGAGATGATGTGTTATTGAAATGATTAGATGATATGATATGAGATATGTGTTATTGAGATGATGCGATGATACTTGACATGTCAATCCGACCCAACCGTCAAGAAGTTGAAAAGCGGTTAGCGTATGTTCGAATACGCAATAAAAGACAACTTATAACTTGTAGAATATATCACTCAAAACCTAGATGTGCATTAGATGTGCATTAGAAGTCAACATCATTGGCTAACCCGCAGTATAACTTGGCCTATGGTATAAATTACGTTAGGAAATTTTGAAAAGTGAATTTAATAAACCAATGAAAATGTAAAGTGAATTATATATATATAACTCTACAAGCTAAAATGATAATTGCTTCTTTTTCTCTTATGAAAAAAGAAGAAAACCGGTGTGGTATGATAATAGTATTTTAAAAAGAAAAAATTTATAGAATACTGCATTAGTTGTTGTAAAAGTTCTTAGCTAATTGGTATTTATCATTACTTCCAAATGCTCTAGAAAATTATTATAGATGGACACATGAATACATATAAATATAAAATATACACAATAATAATTATAAATACAGTAAATATATGGTCAGGTGCTTACATGACTGACACTTCAGTATCATACATCCGTCAAAATCATGAACGCAACAAAAGGCAACTTATAACTTGTATAATCTATCACTCAACAGTTAGATGTGCATTTGATGTCAACATCATTGGCTAACCCGCAACATAACTCGACCTATGGTATAAATTACGTGTGGAGATTTTGAAAAGTGAATTTAGTAACCAGTGAAAATGTAAAGTGAATTATATATCTCTGCAAGCTAAAATGATAATAACTTTTAGTTTTTTTTTTGAAAAAGAAGGGTCTGGGGTGTGGTATGACAATAATATTTTTAGAAGAAAAAAATTTATAGAAAACTGCATCATTTGTTGTATAATGTTTCATTCTGCAATGAATTTTAAGAAATATTACTAACTTAATTTTTGTTTGCCTTCAGGTCATTGCGTATCTATATTAAATTTATAGCTTCCCACAAACTAATATATACTATAGTAATTTATACATAAATGTATATATATATCAAGAATCTAGAATGAGATTCAACCATGAAACTCGTTTCTCCCCAATGAAACATAATTGGCTGAATCAACATTTATTTGTGACCCTCCCATATGAACAAATGGCCCTTCGGATTTCCATGGAGCCAATTCTTTTATCTACCACAAGGATCTTGAAATATATATACGATTGTGAACAAGAGCAAATAAGTTTTTTTTTACATGCATGCAAAAGCATCAAGTTCAAATAAGAATAAACGTGTAATCTCTTGCAATAGCTGAGAGATACGTGGCTTATCTTGTTCTTGCATTTGTGGAATATTAAACAGCTTACAAATTGCTTTTTCATTTTTCCGCATATACGCATAATTTCCTTGGATATTATTTCACACATATTTTAGTATTGGAATAAATTAAAATAGACTTACATTTCAGAAAATCTATGAGAAAATGAAAAGCAAGTTGGGGTCCATGTCTAATCTCTTCTTCATATCGAATTTGTTCTTAGTAATATACGTGTTCTATCTTTGTTAGTAAGATAGTCTATCTGTTAGGGCTGACTATTTTCAGTTTCTCTTTCAGCATATTGCGGTTAATGAATGAAAACAAAGATGTTTGATTACTGGTCGAGGAAAAAAATTAATCTCGATTAGATCGTTTTTCATTTCATTTTTTTAAGGTCGTTTTCACTAAGCAATTTTAAGTCCTTGATAGATGATCGTACAAAGTCTAATAATTAATTTGAAGTACAGATACGTAGTGATGAACCAAACCCTTATTAGGGCAGAGTTCATATGGAGATATGATCAAAGATAGAATATTTAAATACATCAACTTGAAGCAAGCATATGAATCATTTTCCTTTAATAATACTCAAAACAAAATAAGTCGTGGATCTTGTGATTCATATAGTGGAACGGTGAAACTGTGAAATAATTACACAAAACTAAATGAAAGCACGTGCAATGAAGGAAAAATAATTGATTAATTCTATGAGTGTCCGACTTCAACGTTAACTTAATCTTAAGACATAATACCGTATAAATAATGTATTTAGTACTCAAGCTTAGGAGGAGGAGAGCTAGGACAAAAACGCCGATGAGTATTTAGTAATCATATATTGTTATATTATTGATTACGTCTCCTTTCTTGTTCGATCGAATAAACCGAACGTACATAGGTAGCATCTTCCTCTCGTGATCTTCTCCATCATGTACGGCGTAAACGACACTGGCTCTTTCGTGGTCTTGCTCTAGTATAATTCCATTTACCATGTATTGAGATTCTTTCTTGTAATAATTATTATAAATTTCTTGAAAATCGAAAACGAGATAGAATATTTGTTGATTGTGGTTCTTTCTGATAGCTCTCCAATGTTCTTCAACTTTTTCCATCGTTCTGTCATTTCAATAATATATATTTTGCATTATAGCCCAAGAAATCGGAAAGTTTCTTAAAAACCCTAACTTTCATTAATGTCATTATACACCGCCATGTGTTATAGTGTGATAGTTAAGAGAAACCAAATCAAATTGTATCAGCCGAAGATAAACCTTTGAATGATGTAAGTCAATCACATATAAAATGAATGTGCTTTAAATCTTTCAGAAATATATCTTTGTAAGAAGATTGAAACCATCTCCATATATAATAACCAATTAAGAATTGACATAGAACCATATCTGGCTTCCATCTGATTCTTTATTTACTATAGAGAAATGGTAATTTGAATTTGATCTCATATCATATGGATGGATACGTGTGTGTTGATGTATAAGGAGGTTAGATTAGGTATCAATCTGAACAAAATCAGAAGTATAAAGCATTAGTTGAAAACAATATAGGGTTCAACGAACATATCAACTAAAAGAAAAGGGCTTCCCCGTAAATTCTCGTAATACAGATCATCTATATATATACCAGTGACCTTCCTTGTACCAGACTTAAACCAGTGACCTTCCTTGTACCACACTTACACGCACATAAACAATCATATAGTATCAATGGAGAAGATATCAAATTTGCTAGAAGACAAGCCAGTGGTGATATTCAGCAAAAGTTCATGCTGCATGAGCCACACGATCAAGTCGCTAATATCTGGATACGGTGCGAATCCAACGGTATACGAACTAGATGAGATGTCTAATGGACCGGAGATCGAACGAGCACTGGTCGAGCTTGGATGCAAACCGACCGTGCCAGCTGTCTTTATAGGGCAACAGCTCACAGGCGGTGCAAGTCAGCTTATGTCTCTTCAAGTCAGGAACCAGCTAGGTTCGTTACTCAGAAGAGCTGGAGCCATATGGATCTAAGAGGCAGTCATCTAAACTAAGAGCGTAATGATTTTACTTATATATCTTTAGTATAGAGTGTGATTAGCGGTTGAAGTATAATATATATAGTAATTACAAGAAAAGTGTTTAGTTTTTCCTTTTTATAAGAAAAAATTACAACAGAAACAAAATAAAATAAAGCGATTTGATTCAACTTCGCTTGTGTTTTGAATGCTATCGCTATTATTAAGAAATAAGATCGTATTTGCATAATAAATACTTACTATATTTAAGTGGTATCGGTTTATTACTTTATCATAAGATTATTATGCGTTGTGTTCTTGTGTAATTTTTTTTATAACTAGGATGCGCAAAGGTCATATTATAGTGCACCATGCATGTGATTAAATTATACGTTTTCAATTATCTGTTTGAATAAATTTCTAATATAATATATGTTCGCTTGCTTAGCTACTAGCCTACTAGTAAGGATAAAGGAATTAAAGAAAAACAAGAAGTTGCGTTTCATATAGTACATGTACGTATAGTAGATTCATCTCAAAATTTAAGCAACACAAAATCAGTAAAGCAAAATGTGATATAGTGGTTGATGACTGGTCGAAACGGATCGAGTTCTCTCATAATCTCACATACTGAGATCTCATGTTAACGAAGTATCTAGTTCTCGCAACGTGCACATTGTCAATAACAAAGACCGGATCAGAACACCCTCGCTCACATTTCACAAACGCACAGCTATACATACACACGCAATCACAAATCAAACTCCCCATATAAATAGTATAATAATTCACTATACAAAGTGAATCAAAATATTGAAATTTAAAAGTTCTTTTTTTGGTTCTATTTTGAATCAAGAAACCGAGTGTCGTCGTCTTCTCTGAAACAAGAAACGGCTCTCAGTACTTGCCTTGGCGCTCAAGGAAGGTTTAAGACTACTGAAGCTGAAAAGAGAATTGAGTTTGCTTATCTTTTTAGCAAATGACTTGAAAAGCTTAGTCCCTGGATTAGATTTAACAAGCTCTTGTTTGATGGAGATGTGATCTTTCTCAAGATCAGTTAATCTCATCCTCATCCTCGCAACTTCAAGCTTTAGCTCTCTGTTTTCTCTCCTCACCGACGCATAGTTATCTCTTGGGGATATCGCTCCACTTCCTTGTAATCCAAGGCAACCAAACAAAAAATTCATAAAAACGCTATTTGCAGCATTTAGATTACACTAATGCATTTAGATTACACTAATGTTCAAAAAATAGCTAGCCAATGGTTATAGAAGATTATTGTTTAGGCATTTTTTAATCGTTTAAACCGTTTAAAAAAAATAGTTTTGTTTAGATTCAATTTTCCGGTTAGACGGGCGCCGAGCAACGCCTAAACCACCATCTAAACCGGGTTTTAGAACACTGGATCATACACATAAACAGTGGTAACAAAGAAATGTTACCTGCTCCACTTCCTGCCCGTTGAGGAAACTGATGACAGTTACTACTGAAGAGAAACTGAGTAGAACCAATGCTACTGCTCATAGCGTTTCTCAGTCTGATCTGCTCAAAGTACAACACTTGCACCGCCATTTGCACAGGTAACCTCTCGTTTTGCGCTGCATGGCTACACGCTTCTTGTGATAGTTTCTGTGAATCTATCGTCTTACACAAACGATAACGCTCTGAATCCTTTATATTCGGATGAACCTGTCACAAAAAACAACAATATATAAGTTCGGTAATATCCAAAAAAAAAAGAGAGAAAGAGTCAAAGAGTGTTTATACTTTGAGGTAAATGTCAACGGCTCGATATAGTCCATCACTGATGAAACGTGCATGATCTGGTAAGAGCTCTGCTAACGCAATGAACTTTGAAGTTGTTAGGTTCGGGTCCAAAGCTATCTCTGCTAGATAGTTATCCATTAGCTTCGATACTTTCAAAATCGAACTCTGTTTTGGAGATCCAGGACTGTCGAAATCGTACATCATCTCAGTTTCATCTCCAAACCTGTTGCGATGATGTTGATCTTGTTCTTCTTCATCGTCGTCTTCGTCTAGGTTTAAGAATATAGAAAAGATTCTCAAGATCGAATCAGTGTCGTACATCGTGCTGTTGTTTCCGTTGAGATTTGTCGGAATCAAGACATCTTCGAGGATGGCTTGGTCAAGCTGAAGACCGATCCTTCGTTCTAAATCCGTTCTACATGATCCTGAAGAAGTAGCGATGACCATTTTGAGAAGACTTGAGAGGAACGCCATCGGAACAGAGCTTCTTCTTCCTTGCGCCGGAAGTAACCTGACGACTGTTTCTATAATCGTTCTCTGTTTCTTCTTTGATTCCAAATCGGTAACCCTTTCTTTGTCAAGTTTTGGATCGCGAATGATCAGCCCTTGAAGAGACTTATTCGTGTAACTGATCAGTATCTTGCTGATCACGTCTTGTCTCAGCCCTTTAGACTTAACCGCAGAGACAACTCTCTGGAAGAAGTCAAGATTCAGAACAGCTACTGACTTTCCCCACCAGTCTAATGGAGTCTCTGGTTCGATGTTCGTACCCGAAAACGTGTAATCTAGCTTTAATAGACCTGATGTTAGCTGTTCTTTGCAGGCATTGTTGGCGATTGCTATGACTAACCGGTTCACCAGGTTGAGATCTTCAGAGACTGGGAGTAGGGTTTCACAATGATGTAGAACGAGGATGGAGTTAGAGATACTTGGGAGGACCGTTTCTTTAAAGAAGTGTTCTGTTTTGATAGCGAGATTCTCCTCTGAGAACTCCTCTGTCATCTCTAGGTAATGAGATGCACAACGAAGCTTAGCCACGTTGAGACGGTTGATCTCAATGTTGATTCCGTAGCAGAACTTAGCTGCGAGCTCAAAAGCCTCAGCTCCTCCGGGAACACCAGAGAGACAGATATTTGAGGTTTTTGAATCCGTAAGAAGCTTTCGGATCTTTCCACTTCGAGACACAAGTGGAAACTGAAAAAAAAATCAAAACAACAACCAAACTTCAATGCAATTCAAGAACAGAGGATTCTCTGTTTTAAGGTTCTTGTTTTTTACCTTATGAAGACAGAAACTAGAAGATCCAACTTGAACTGTAAGATCACTAGAGACATCAGAGATAGGCCTGCAAGAACAGATAAACAAACCCATTAAAGCTCTGAGAGTTTTCAATAAAGATAAAAATGATTTAATGAAAGTAAAAAGATCTGTGTGGACTTGAATTTGACGAGCATATAAGAACTGCTGCTTCTGTATTCCATGAGATTCTTTAGGATAAGGAAACAGTAAAAACTATCATCGAAAATAGTGTATTAGCTTTCCTAAATATTAAGACATTTTTAGATTTAGAGGGGGCATTTAAAAAGGTTGTGTCAACATCAAACTTTTCAAATGAAGACAGAACCAGATGTAGTGTTGATGTACATATATGTTTCACATAATACAAAATAAGATGGGAGAAATTATTGGTTTTGATGAACAGTATTGAACTATAACAATAAATGACTTGTGGCTACAGAGATTCACATCACATACAAGATTGTTAAATCGTTAGCTACTTTTTCAACAAGCAGGAACAAATCTTTTAATCATTTTTCTGACAGTTTTTCATAATCAAATCTGCGTCAAGAAACAAAGATGTGAATGCAGACAAAAGAAGAACAATTTTAACTAAAATGTTTTTTGAAACAGAGTATATATAATATTACCATTCAGAAGCATGTCTGATGCTTGAATTCAGACGAAACCCTCTCTTTCCTGTGAAAGTTGGCTTCAGTTCTCCGACTGTAGCAAGTCCCATCTCTGCCCTCTGCCTCTCTCTCTCTCTCTCTCTCTCTTCACAGCAGTAGAAGAAAAAGAGCTCTTGCGGTTGTAAAATGCAGTGAATGTACGTAGTTAATGATGCAAAAAGGTACAGAAAAGAGTTTTGATAACTTAGGTTAATTAATCTGTTAATTACGTGTAAAGCTGAGTTCATTATCATCACAGATGAAATGAAGTTAGTGAATAACAAAATGCATGTTCATAGCTATTGTCCTTTGAGGCATTTATTTCAGTCTCATTATTACGGGCTTAAGGTATCTATTTTTTCTTCTTGTTGATCCTATGGTAATCATAATGATTACTTCAAGTTTCATGATTATGTCCACTATTGTTTGCCCGATTATTTCAATTAACCGACTAATTTTCATTTTACACACTCTGCTAACAAAAAGTTATGTATTTTATACATACCCCTACAAACAATAGCCAAGTAATGACATGTAGATAAAGTATAATCTTTTGGAGGATTTAGGAAAAAAGTATATTGTTAGATTAGTCAAGATTACTATTTGTCTAACAATATTCAATGTTGTATTTTATGTTGCAAATATAACTATAGGATGATGTATTTGCATGTGAATTATTTAGAGAGACCAAGCTTTAAGCTCACTGCCATGCTTATAATATTTTGAATATGTATTTGTTTATGTGTGGTCCAAAAAAACTTAGGGGCTTTCTTGCTTTGTTAAATAAAGAAAGAGAGATGTAGTGATTCCTAGTGATTACACCGATTGAGATTTATACTTAGCTTTAAGGCTGTTTATGTAATGATGTTAGTCTGATGATCAAAAAAATTCTTGAGCCCCTCAACACCTATCATTTTATATTTATGTCAATTATGATACTCTATGATGGATAGATACAAATGAGAAGCTTTTTGTACGTTTGAATGTGCAAGGTTGAATAAGAAATTAGTAGCTAAGAAGTATAGTAACAACCAAGATTGTGCAAGGTTGACTAAGAAATTACTATGTGTAAAATAAGTGCCGAAAATGTAATTTAACAAAAGATATAAACTCAAAATGCAAATATGTTGGCGCGCGTCATCTTCTCAGCATCACCAGATCCTCTTCCTCGGTCCGCGTCTTTGCAACAAAGCTTCTAAAATGGATAATTAAGGTTTTTTTTTTCTTCTTCAAAATTTTCGAGTGAAAACCTCTTTGCTTATTTAGGAATCCGATTCGATTCCGTTTGCAATGGAGACGGACTCCTCTGGTTCTCTCATCCACCAGAGCTAGCTACACTCCGCTCCGCTCTGTGCTAAATTCTCCACAACCCGTCGCTTCCGGCGGCGACAGAGCTCAGAAAGTCAATTCGTCAGTTGAAGCTGAAGAACGACACGGGTTGATAGATTTCGCGTTGCATAAGTATTTTGGAACTGATAGACAGATGTCAAGAGGCGATTTGTTTCGCGTTTGCATTGACTGGAACTGTGGTTCGAGTATTTGTGGTCCATGTAGTCAAAGGTTATGCTCCAAAAGCGTGGCCCTGTTCGTTTGTTGGTCGCTAGCGTCAGCGACTAATTTCAGCGACCAAACGCTGTTCGTTTACTGGACGCGGGTTCAGCGATCGATCACAGCGACCAAACGATAGCGATCAGCGATTAAAAATTTTGGACGCTAGAAATTCTAACGGTGGGATCAAAATCGTGCGATCAAAATTTTTTTTTTTTAAAATAGTCGCTGAGATTGAACGCGCGACCTCCAAACGAATACTATCAACGACATTAAGTCGCAGTCGCTGGTCGCTGACTCTGGTCGCTGACGCTAGCGACCAGCAAACGAACAGGACTATGATTTTTTGTGTTTCCAGTTGTGGTGATCTTGGAAGCCAGTATTCATACCTTCTTATGCTTTTTGCATATAAATGAATCATGTGCTGTATAATGCTTGTGTCAAGGGTGCGGGAAGCGAACTGTTGTTAACTATGTTGCTAGGAGGTTGGGCCTGCATGTAGTTGAATATAGCTGCCACAGTTTATTAGCATCATCTGAAAGGAAAACATCTTCTTTGATGAGCTTGATTCACTTGCTCCAGCTCGAGGGTGCTTCGGGTGATTCCGGAGGAGTCATGGATAGAGTGGTCTCTCAGATGCTTGCAGAGATTGATGGATCTGTTTATTATAGGAGCAAGCAACAGGCCTGACCTGATTGATCCAGCTCTTCTACGACCTGGCAGATTCGACAAACTTCTTTACGTCGGAGTCAACGGTGATGCGTCTTACAGAGAAAGGTTTCAGCATCTTCTAAACAATCAAAACCTTGAGAGTTTTTGTTCTGTAACAAAAAAAATTCTATGTTCGTTGTTTTTTTTACAGGGTCCTAAAAGCATTAACGCGGAAATTAAAACTAAGCTAAGATGTATCGCTTTATTCAGTAGCAAAGAAGTGTCCCTCTACATTCACTGGCGCTGATAAGTATGCACTGTGTGCGGATGCTTGGTTTCAGGCAGCTAAGCGAAAGGTGAGAAAGAGAGGATTAACACTTCTTAAGCCTGTATATAAGCCTCTGATCTTATCGAAACAATGTTCAATCTCTGCTTCCTTGGCAAACTTTTACAGGTATTGAGTTCAGATTCAGAGGATTCTCTTCCAGAAGATGATCCAGATTCTGTTGTTGTAGAGTATGTGGATTTTATTAAGGTACAACCTTTTTTAACTCATCTACTCTACTAGAACTTTGAGAACTGAGTTTTGAACACGTTAATGTTGAAAAATCCAATATCTTGCATTGCAACAGACAAAGATCTGTTTTTTTTTCTGCTTCTTGAGAAATCTCTATTTAGTTTTTAAACATTCTTGTTACTTTTGTCGTTGTAGGCGATGGGTCAGCTTTCTCCATCACTCTCGATAAGTGAACTAAAGAAGTATGAGGCGCTTCAAGACCAGTATGAAGGCCGTTCCAGCTAAACTCCTCAGTGATATTAGCAACGAAATTAAAAAAAAAAAAGTAGCATACACAGATTACAGAGCTAAAACCTTGAATGTAAATACTAGGACATTAGGACAACAATAAAACCTTTTTTGATTTGGATGAGAGAATCCAAATGGTTGTAAACAGCGTATCCTTTTTCATAAGGAGAGATTTAATAAGACAAATCCTAAATATAAATATGAGTTGGTCGGAAAGAACCAAGTTGACCACTTTTAAACGCTGACATCATCACGTCACATGGAAGTTTGCTTTGTTTGTGCAAGCTGGTCCGAAACTCGTTTTTGATGAATTATCTGTGTTTTGAGTAAATTTTTTTTTTTTTTTTTGTAACTTTGTTTGTTGGAGAAAACAGCGACAAAGAGAGAATGAAGAGGAGGAATCTGAAGTTTGAATTTCTGAAACCAACGTGAGGAATCTCGTTTCCATCTGTTGCAAGTTTTTATCTTTTGCATCTCCAAAGATTCTTCAGGTGAGCTCCCAAATTCAATATTGAAAATGGCTAGCTAGCTGAGAGAATTTTATCTCCATCTCGATCTGGGTTTCTGTGAGAGAAAAAAACTGGAAGATTTGGCATTTTTGCGGAAAGGTTGGATTTTTAGATGATTTCGATGAGCAACAACAGCTCTACGAGAAGGGAAATAGGGTTAGGGTTTGGTGGTGGAATTGAGGAAGAAATGATGATGGAAGACAGCGACTTTGAGGAAGATAGCATTCATTCTTATGTTTCTTGCGTTGACCCTGATCTTGCCCTCTCTTATATTGTAAACACACCTCTTCCTCTTTTAACCTCTTTAGAGATATTTGTTTAATTCTCAGCTCTTGTTGATTTCAAACTACTTAGAAAGAAACCTTCTTTTATAGGATGACAAGCTTCAGAATGTATTGGGACATTTTCAGAAAGATTTTGAAGGTGGTGTCTCTGCTGAGAATTTGGGTACATGTTCCTTTCTTATGCTACTTACCTTTCTGAGGGTATCTTTTAACAGCAATCTCTCTCTCATTTATGTATTAGGCGCAAAGTATGGTGGCTATGGTTCGTTTTTGTCTATGTATCAAAGATCTCCTCTTTGTAAGAGTCCACCACCACAAGTTCAACACCAAGTGGTAACATCAACCTATCTTCTAATGTTTCTATCTTCAACAAAAGTTTAGTGAATGCAATTTTTTAAATTAAGATTTTACCTTTTTTTATAGGTGAGTGGATCTAAATGCTCAGCTTCATCGGCTGTACCTCAAGTATCAGTATCTGGCTCCACTTCTAAAGCTCCTGCTTCCGATGTTTTGGCCAAACTGAAAAATTTCGTCAAATCAAGTAATATAGGGACACCTGATAGCAAACAAAAACCTGTCACTAAACCTTCTTCTTCGTCTGCCCCATTGAATCATAAGACACTCAAACTCCGTATTAAAGTTGGTTCAAGTGACAACTCTTCACCTAAACAATGCCTCAATATGCCACCATCAACGTCTCGGGTGAATTGCCTGTCAGAATTTGAAGAACGGTTACTAAATGGGATTCATGATTCGCCGACCAAAATTCTTAGGGTAAATATTTTTTTTACCTTTTTCAGTTTCTTTGTTCTGTCCATGAAAAATTGAAGAATGATGAAGATGAGTTTTGTTTGTGATGCATTTCTTTCTGTTTAGGCTATGGTGTCGTTCCCTTTGCATAAAGATCAGCTTTTATCACCTCTCTCTGATGATCTTATTCAGTTGGGGAAGAAAGGAAAGATCATGGCAGATGCTGGATATGTTTCTCTCTACAAGTCAGACTCGAAAAGTAAACAGGATAAGTTGAAGGAGGCTGATAAACAGTCATGTGAGGAGCTGGTTTCTAAGACTCTGAAGCTTCCGCTTTTGTCCTGTCTATCACCGTCATATATCCACCCGGCAAAAGAGATTGATAAGTTATCAGATTCTTATGCGGAGCACGTTGAGGATTCATCAAGAGGAACAAACAACAAGGACCTAAATGCACCTTTGATGGGTTCAAAGCCTGAGCTGGAAAATAATGTAGTGGCTTTTCCAGAACGAAGTGTGAAGGGAACCGAAAGTGTTAACACAAGAAAAGACGTGTACCTGACAGAAGGTGAAACACCTAACTCGTTGGTTAAGGTTAGTAAGAATGAGACAAGGAACGGAGACCAAATTTTGAAGTCAAAACTGCCTGAAGCACACAAGTCCCAAAAAGGTTCAAGCAGGACTAGTTTGAGAGGCAAGGATACTGCTGTAAATATAATTGATACGACTGTAGTAGATAAGTTTCAAGAAGATACTGGAGGATCCAAAGATGTGTGTGAAGGATTCTTTGGTAATTCAGGAGAATCAAAAGAACAAGAACAAAGTAGTTTGGTTCTTAAAGCTAAGAAGGAAAGTGCATTGAAGGATAGTTTCGACAGAGTTAAGAATGATGTAGAGGCATGTAAGCATCTTCGTTTGGTATGTGAACCAGATTCCAAACATCCTATCAAGTCGAGTAACTTGAATGAAGATCAGCACAACACTAAGCCGAGTGCTAAATCAGAAGCGAAGAATCATCATTCTGTTGAAGGTATCATTCTTAAAATATATTGATTTTTCCCTATTGTTTTTCCCTAAGGAATCTTACTATGTTTGTAGGAGGAATGGAGAATTTGGGAGTGGTACCTGAAAGGGAACTTTCTGGGACTTGTAAGAAACAAAAGACTGGAAAATCACGATTCTCTTCAGTAGATCAACCTGGATCCAACAAACTTCTGGACGGTGTAAATAAAGCTATGATTGCTCAAGCCTCAGCCCATAAAGTCAAGGATATTGCTAAAGCTTCCTCTCATGGTGGACATGAAGACAGAAAGAGGAAACAGGAGGAAGATAAAGTAAGTGGAGATTGTTTGAGACTTAGAGAAACTCCAGTAATGGAGTCAAGTGGAGAGAAAGTTAGAAAGAAAAAGAGGCTTAAGGGTTCAAGTTGTGATGGACAAGAGTTGCCTTTCAGTAATGGAAGTTGTGATAGGGACAGAGGATGTAGTCAGGAAAATGGTAGAGATAGTGCTTCTCATCTACCTATTAGGGCGTCGTCTCCAAGTTTAATATGCAAGGATTTGGGCTCTGAAATTATCAAAACGAATGTCCACGAAGCCAAAGGTTCGCTAGTTGACTCACTAGCGCCTTCAGCCTTAAACCCACGTGAGCTTAAATCAGGAAGAAACTCAGAGGGGGATGAACACCATGATACTGACTCTACTGCTGGTGATACGTTAAAAAGATGCCGAGATGATTGCACTGCAGTTGAAGTAAAAACAAAAGAAAGTAGAAGCAAGAAAAGACCTACTGCAAAAGTGTCTATGGAGAGTAATAAAGAAGGCTCAAGAGAATATCAAGATCCTGATACTAGGCTAGATACAAATAGTAGTCATTTTTCTTCTCCACAGAACTCTGATCGATTAAAAACTATTCGTGGGAAGAGCAACCAGTTGGAAGTGACCGCTGAGAAATTAAAGAGTAAACCAGCTCCACCAGGTGGCGCAGGTCAGGTTGAACTCATGGGCCGCGGTACTGAGTTATCAAATACAAAGGAACAGATGATGAGAAATGACAATCACAGTGTAGGTTCACAGAACCAAAAGAAAAATGGAAGTAAGCATAAGGATAATGTTGGCTCAAGCCCTTTGAAAAAGGAATCCACGTCTCAGACTGCCTCCAACTCAATCAAAGAGGCTACAGATTTGAAACACATGGCTGATCGTCTTAAGGTTTGACATATATTTATGGCAAAATGTTGCAGTGGTTATGTTTGATTGTCTTAACACTAACAGTAACCTTTCGCAGAACGTTGTGTCCAATCACGAGAGCACTAGTGTTTACTTTCAGGCAGCCCTTAAATTTCTTCATGGTGCCTCCATTTTGGAGTCCTCTGGCACTGAGCATGCCACGCATAATAGCATCGCCAGATCCAATGATATTTATGGCAGCACAGCAAAACTTTGCGAGTAAGTTCTGACTTTCACTGTGTTGGTACTTGTTTATGTTATATTTATACTGCTTTTATGAAACAGGTTCTGTGCTCATGAATATGAGAAAAATAAAGATATGGGAGCAGCTGCTCTTGCTTATAAATGTATGGAAGTAGCATATCTAAGGATAACTTATTCCTCCCATGGAAACATAAACAGATACCGATCTGAGTTACAAGCAGTTATGCAAGAGATTCCTTCAGGTAATAAGAAAAAAGAGCTATATTTTTGGAAATTTATCATAATTTAGAAAAACTCTAGGATGGTTGTGTTTAAACCAAATGGCCATCTGTGAACCATGTGAAGACAGATACAAGAATGTCTTTAACATGGTGTTCATATTTTCTTGTGATCATGATTCTCTGATGAATTACTTTCCATCTTGTTGGGTTTCAAAAAAAGGTGAATCTCCTTCCTTTGCTTCTGATGGTGAGAATCCAAACCAGACATTGGCAGCAGAGAAGGTTGCCTTGTCGAACACTGTGAGGTCATCTCCTAAAGTAACCGGAAATCATGTTCTCTCTTCAGGAAACAATTCCTCTCTTTCACAGCTTTTGGCATTTGTAAGTTCAGTTATGTTTAGGCTTTTACAGAACCCATTTAGCTGCTCTAGTTTAGCCTAAGTTTAAACTACTAAATCTTTTCGTTTCCATATGTGGGGGGATTTTAACAGGAACTTAGTACGTACGTAGCATCATATTCATTACCATCATCATAAAAAAAGTAGTGTTGTGTGTTAAACATCAGATGGTTTTGTAAGTAATCTTGCATCATATCCCAGTTGCATTAATGGATGTGTATCTAAAGATACATATATTTATGCTCTTGTAGTCGCAAAACGTAAGCTTTGCTATGGATGCATCAAGAAAAGCACAGACCGCGTTTGCAATTGCTAACGGAAAATCGTCCGACACTCGATACAGTAGTAATGGCATGACATCCATCAAAAGGGCACTTGATTTCGATTTTCAGAACATGGAGAAATTGTTGCGTGTGGTGAGGCTTGCAATGGAATCCATAAACATGTGATTATGATCCCACCTTGTAAAAGTAAAGTTTTAACATCACAGACCATGCTCACTGCAGAGAAAGACAAAGGGGACGCTGCCCTTTGAGTTTTGCTTTGAAGACTTATGTAATACTTATTTCACTGCCTATGTGTATAGTGTGTTAGGACCTTTGAGTGTTGTAGCATATAGGATATATATACATAGTATAAGAGAAGTTTAGGAAAAAGCTAAGGACTGGAAGTAAAACTACTCTGGCTTTGTAGCAATTGTTTCTTTGAATTGAAGGGTTTGTTTTTATCCGCTTCATCTCAGCATTTTATACAAGACAGCTGAGAGAATGTAAAGACTTACAAAAAATTTGAAAACCATAACACCTTCGTTGCTCGCTAGATAGTACTCTGAACTAAGCCACGTATTTGAAAATATTGGGATTTTCTTTGTCCCTCTCCAAGTAATCTCTGATTTGCAAATCCTCAATCCGCTTCTTGATCATCTTTATTTCAGGCTGCAAGTAAAAACAACAACCATTTAAGTAAATTTCTTAATTTCCAAATATGAAACTATACTAATAATTTTTTTAAAAAATATATATATATATATACCTTGAACTTTCCGCTGAGCTGCTCAACACATTGAGCGACTAACTGTTGATGGGGCAACACTTGTCTACTCTTCATGATCCTCACAATAGCAGCATCAATCGCATAGCGTCTATCAGTATCAACATCTTCGACTACTTTTTTGCGTTCATCCACAGGAGGTAGAGAGACCTGTTCTCACAAAAAAAAAATCATTAGTAGCTAGCTAGTCTTTCTTTATTGATCTAATAAACAAACACAATGATCTCATCATGCATACATACCCTGATTCTCCTCATTTTATCAGTGAACTTGGAGTTGAATTCGAAAACATCTGTTTTAGAGATGCTCTTTGAGGCCGGTTCCTTTTTAAGAATCTTGTGCTTTGCGCATGAGAGTGAAAGAAGCACCCTGTTAAGATCTTCATGGCGGAGGTTTAGTTGTTCAATCATCTCCTGGTAGGTTATTCTCTCTGCGTTGTTGAAAAGGCATAGCACAACAGCCTGAAAGTAAACAAACACAGATAAAATCAAAAATATATCATCAAGTCACAAGAGAACAAACCAAAAAACAAAAGGGTGTATATATACCTGGTAGGTAGAAAGGACCAACTCGATTGGTTTAGGATCAAAACGTCCAATAACATGACACGTCCCCAGAGAATATATCCACCTGAGCTTCCTCTTACGGGTCTTCACTCCATAATACAAATTGAAAGCGTCAACACACTCGAACATTTCACGTGGTAGATTGATGTCGGAGGAATTTTTGTAACTCGGCCAAGAAAGTGTGTTGAGAACGGTGACTACTATATCAATCCCCCCTGGTTTTGCGGGTAAGCATCCCTCGAACCCCTTCTGAAATTCTTTTGCCAATTCCATATCCTTCACCTACACAACAATTGTACAAAAAGTTTACTCGTCTATAACATAGCAAAGGCAAAAAAAAATAATCATTTTAAAACGAACCATGCCCTCCATCTTAGAAGTATACTGGCGACCCTGTTGTCCTTTGATCTTTGAAAGTATGCCTCTCTCATGCTCCATATTAACTTTGCGACCGAACAAGAGCCTACGAGCTAGCTTCTTCCTGCAAACAACCACCACATGGTTCTCCTTAGTAAAATCTAAATTAAATCCACTCCAAATACTATCTTGAATCATAAATTAAAGCATTAGCGTGAGCAGCAAGATTCAGATGAAAACAAATAAAACCTTGGAGGCAGAGATGTGTGTGTTTACCTATAAAACTCGGCGAAAAGATCCTTGTCGCTGATATAATCAAGCAGATTAACCACCTGTAATCATGAACATTAGCATCAAAAGCCAAGAATGAAACGGAAACTGATCGACAGAGATAAATAGTTTTACATTGTCGAACGTAGCTTCAATAGCTTCATCACTTCCTGACTTCTTCAAGAGACTGTCGCAAAAGTTTGCAAGTAACTCTGCACTTGTTCTCTCACCCACTTTCTTGTTACAGAAGATTTCGAAAGCTTCTTTCAACGCCTTGTGGAAGAGCGTGTGGTTCTTGAAACAGTCCAAGACATAGACCATGTACTTATCGTGTAGGTCCATTATCTTTCCCACAAGCCCCTGATCCTCCACCACGCTGCTACCGTTACTAGCTGCGTCTTGGGCTTGTTTGACCAGTGTATTCCCCTCTGTCGTAACATGAACCCTGAAGGCTTCTGCAACTGGTTCCAACCCTTTGGTAATCGGATGATAAAGCCTGTACATCCTGGAGAGATCATCCGTCTTGTCATCTCTCAGCAGTGAACTGCAGCCTGAGTTCTCTTTCTCTAGAAGCTGTTTTGCAACCGAAACCAACAACTCCTCCTGCACAACCTCGACTAGTTTTGGCTCAGTGGTTGAACGAAGGTAGTGCGTGACTCTCTCCTTCTCCTTTTTCAAAGACTCCTCAGACTTTATCATGTACTCGGGCAAGAATCCCCCTGGATCCATCTTGAGGCCTTGCGTGCGTAGTAAGATTCCGTCTCTTGAAGAAAGAACCTCTCAAAATCCTCTTCATACTTTTCAATAGTTCCCATCCCACTCTGAACAAAGATACCTAGTACGTTTTTCAGTAGCTCCCTGTCAATCGGTTCCCCCTCACGTTCTTTATCAATCTATTAAATTACAAACCAGGCAGAATCAGAACTTACTCAAGACTAAGGTCATCACAGATTATATATACTATATATATACTTACCAGTGCTATAACAACATCTTTGGCGTTGACTTGCACCTTACGGTAAACTAGGTCGCGGAAGGACTTCATGGCAACGTCACGGAGTGATGCGTAGTTTCTTTGTGGAATGAAGAAACGTTCAAGATAGTTGAAGAAGTGGGACAACCACTTGACGAAAACTTTGTAATGATCCCACCTCCGAGAAAGCTCTCTGAGCAAGTATACATCATGCTTCTCTTGAATACAAGGCAACACCTAACCACACACATAAAAAGTATATATCCGATCAAAGAGTAAGAAACACATATATATATATAGAGAGAGAGAGAGAGAAGTCAAAAGAACTCAATACCGTTTTCTTGGCATAGTGTTCAACAACGTCATGATACTTATGGTAAAGCTTCTGAGAGTAGTCGTGAAGGTGTTTCTGGTTGCACATATTGTAGATTGTTGTGTAAATCCCTAAGTACTGTGCAGGATCAATCGGTGCATCAGACGTAATCTCTTCTTCGAGAATCCTTGTAATCTTGGACACACCAGCTTCCAGTAAACTACATCCTTGCTCAAACTCGATGATCGTCCCGCTATACATTTTCTGCGATAAAAAAAAAAGTAATAAAGAACGAGAATCTTACAGCAGCAGTATTATTCGAACCCTAATCTTATTCATCAACCAACTCAACGACGATGTGTTACACTATCATTGAATCAAGACAAGCGATTGAGAAACAGAGGAAATGAAATCTTGAGAGGTGCGAGCATGATCTAAGGGTAAAACCCTAAGCAGAGAAGCGATAGAGAAACCATACGTCGTAGACTCGATGATCAGAATCGTGAACATAAACGAAAGACTAAAGAAAGGTGCACGATCAAAGAGTTAAAAACCCTAATCGAGATCGTGACGCACCTGAAGACTCCCAAAGTCGTAACGAATCGGATTCCAACGGGTGTTTGTGAGAGCTGCGTGCGAAGACTGAGAAAGTGAGACGTGACTTGTGTATTTATAGGGTCCAAGAAGCAGTGAAGCGGTGAAGAACTTGAATCGTCAATTTTTCTTTATATATTTTTTAAAAGAAAAAAAGACAGAAAACCGTTTTCGGTTTGAGACTTTTTAAGGAAATAAACAAAATGTGGAAACTAATGAGATCCCACAATATTTATGTATTTATTTCAATATGCGCTAGTTAAAAAAAATCTTTTGAGGTGAGAGTTTAAAACTCTGTGAAACAGATCGTGTGTGCATAAACGCCTGGCTGAGATCTCTGAGGTTAGTATCTTTATGTCTTTGCACTTGCCAAAGACAATGCGATGCCTAAATGTTCGTTTCACTCACATGCTCATGGAAAAAACGTCGTCCAAGAATAAGTGACATGGCTCAATACTTTGAACCTTCTGATGATCATGCCGCTATAGAGGATGATCCCATCGCTGAATGTCCCGACGATTTTAATCCCACCTCCATATAAGCTTACTAGAGTGACAAAATTAAGGAAACTCTAATTCCAGTAGTTTTTCATTTATCCAGTGGATTAGCTGTTCATCTGCTACTTTTGCTCAGTTCTCTGTTTCATTCATTTGGTCTCCTTTCTGCTCCATGCAGCAGGCGCGGAGGAAAAGGTTTGAAATATTTTTTTATTAGCAAAATGTTTCTTAATGCTACTAGTTAAGTGTTTTTTCCTTTGATTTATTATGCTTGCAGCTCTTACCAGTTGTTCAACTCGTTTTAGTTGTTATGTATGAACTCTTTGTTGGTTTGATTCTTTTCTTGAGCTTTGCTGAATCTCAAAATTAAATATAATTATAGTTTGTGTTAAGTGCTCTTAATTATGTAATGAAACGTAAAGAAGGGTTAAAGAACGGATCGATAGACATAAAATAACATTCCTTCAGTTACAAGTTCATTAAGTGTAATCTTTTGAACTTTTCACACATTGACAAATAAGCTTAAAAAAATCTGTATACGCTGTAGCAAATACAAAACCTTTCTTTTCCAATCAAGCCTCTAGAATTATCTTCATTTTAAAAAAAAAAGTTTATACAAGCTGATTCTACGAAAATAAAACTTCAAAAGAACTTTTATGAAAGAAATGGATATGTTTTTCAACAGGATTTTAATTTGGTTTGAACTAGACTGTAGATCCCTAGTTTGTTTATGTTCACTGGAACAATATTCATCGCTTGAGACACAAGAAAGGTGGTGTGTCTTTACGTGGATGCCAGTAAAAGCAAAATATTCCTCCCTTTTGAATTATATATAATAACTTGCTGTATATATATAGATGTATAACTATATTATTGGGTAACCGATGAGCTATACAAGTCTTCCGATGGACTGCTTAAGGATGGTGTTCAACCTATTCCCTAGTTGGAAGCGTGCGGCAGAAGTTAAAAAGCTAGGTGAGATATATATCTGTAGGTTTATTAATGTTGATTCTGGTAATATAATATGATATGCATCCTGTCTCATTTATGAATTTTTGCTTCTACTTTTATTTTTCCTTGCACTAATGTGAGAAGAATATGGAATTTATTAAACGTTGCAGGTTACAAGCTTCATGGCAATCCTTTCTCCACCAACACAAGGCGTGTTCTCGCTGTTCTTCTTGAGAAAGGACTCTCCTACGAGGCCATTACCGTCGATTTGAAAAGCGGTGAACACAAAAAGGATCATTTCCTCTCTCTCAATGTAAGTATATAATATAAAGCTACAACTGTAGATAGATTACTTTTCACTCAAGGCATGCTAGATCTAAAATATCATGTGTTAAGTTTCTGTTTATGTTATTCTCAAAAAAAAAAAAAAAGTTTCTGTTTATGTTACACTCTCATGTTCTCAGTTTTAACCTGGTTATTATTCATCCACCTGTTTGTATCACGAATTTGTGGCGATCATGTACATATATATCTACATTAGTTTGTTAAAATTAGGTTCAAAGTCTTTGATATTCACCTAGTGATTAGTTACTTGTGACTCAAGGATTCAAGTTTAACAGTGTTATTGATGCAGCCTTTTGGTCAAGTCCCAGTTCTTGAAGATGGGAACCTTAAGCTCTCTGGTGAGTAGTTTATATTACGCAGTAATTAACAACATACAATTAAAGATTTGTTTATATTGAATAGGTTTTCCGGACTAATTTCATTATCATTTTTTTTTCTTCTTCTAGAGTCTCGCGCCATCAGTCAATACATCGCATATGTTCATAGCTCAAGAGGTACACAGCTTCTGAATCTTCAAAGCCACGAGACAATGGCAATACTAACAATGTGGATGGAAATCGAAGCTCACCAGTTCGATCCACCCGCGTCGAAACTCACTTGGGAACAAGTCATTAAGCCTATCTTCGGTCTAGAGACTGACCACATGGTCGTCAAAGAAAACGAGGCTTGTCTAGAGAAGGTTCTAGATGTCTACGAGAAACGACTTGGAGAATCTAGATTCTTGGCTTGTAATACCTTTACTTTGGTTGATCTTCATCACTTGCCCAACATACAATTCCTTCTGGGAACCCCAACGAACAGATTGTTCGAAACTCGACCTAAAGTGCGCAATTGGGTGCATGAGATTACGAGTAGAGAGGCTTGGAAAATGGCTTGTGATCCAGAAAAGTCTTGGTTTGGTAATCAGGGGAAATAAATGAAAAGCAAACAAAACTTGTGTGAGAATGTGTGTTGTGTTTGGGTCTTTGTTTATAAGCTTGTGTCGTTTGTTTGCGTGGTGGTGTCTTTTAAGATGCTTTGTATTTGGTTTGTGTGTATATCTGATGCATATGAATAAATGGATTTAAATAATTCAGTCAATCATTAATGAATTTTTATTGTTGTAATATCATTTGGTAAATTTTCGATCATATTGCATTATATCAAAGTTATGTATTATATACCTTCTCTAATATTTTTTTGTTTCGTAAGAATATATATCACAGTGAGAATAATATTTTACTGTATAGGTATATTATATTATTTATCCCCCGATTTTTTATATTATGTTAGCCATTGCCAAATTGACATGCATATACTTTAAATACTTACTAGACCTTGGGTATTATTTTATGTTTTTAGTTTTTTATTTATACAGAATGATATATTTGTAATATTTAGACATAAATTTAGATTGGAAATTAATAGTTATAGTTATAATAAAAATTAAGATTAAATGTTTAACAAAATATTTTGATATAAATTTTAAACTTTCTAATTAAAATAATATAGAGGTTGGTCATAATTTTTTCCAATTCCAAAATCTTAACATTTTTTAAAAAAATATAAATGAATAAAATATAATCTTGCGTTATTGTTTTTATTTCTATAGCTTGATCCGTGGCCGTATAAATATTTGTTTTCACTAAATTTTTTCTTTGTGCTACTGATAATATATATATGTGTGTGTATTTGTAAATTATATGTATTACATTATTGTTAATATAACATTTTAAAACAACAATTTATTTATTACTTAGATATGGAAAAAATGTAAAGATAATTTATTATTCACCAAATTTTAGAAGTTAGCTAGCCTAATTATAGGATAAGTTTATGTGTTTTATAGGTATAATAAATATTTGAGAGTGATTGTAGGTTAATTTATTGTCAGCAAAGATATTCTGTTTAGATATTGAATTTATTTTGGCTAAAGAAAAAAATTTAATAATTATCTATTGGTAAGGTAATTTATCTCTATCATTGATTAAGTCATTAAAAATAAAATAAATAACTTTCTTTTCTCTGTGAAGATGTTGTTTCCGATTTTTAAGGAAAAATTAGAGTGAGAAAATATGCATTTAATAATCTGAAAATACAAGATTTGTTTTAGGAATGTTAATTAATAGGTTCAGTGGCATGGAAGTGTAATTAACATTGAAAACTCAGTGACATTTCCTAAGTGTACTTCTCTTTTAATAACAGAGATAGTTTTATTTTACTGAGAAAAAAAAGGAAAGAAATCTACAATTTATGTAAGAAATCTAAGTAATTAACAAAAAAAAGGTTTTAAAAAACGAAACTATTATATGCTATGGCCCATTTTATTTAATTGTATACACATCTTTCTGATGATCTAACTTTATGACTAAAAGATATATATATACACCAAATCTATCTCAAGAAAAAAAACATTCAAGTGTATAGAGAGGGTAGCAAAAATGAGTTCCTCTAGATTGTTGGTAACGTTAACTCTCGTGATTGTGATCATGTCCATTTCTTATGAACCATTCCCATGTAATTATTTTGATTCTATAACTTCGTATTTTGCTATATAATTTAGTATTGTATATATACATATAATTCATAACTGTTGAGTCGTAGGGATGGGGGTAAACGCGAGTGATGTACCTACGAGTTGCTACGCTTACTGTAACCAAACGTTCGAAAGTCGTCACCAATGCAATAAATGGTGTGAAGAATTAGCTCACAAAGATGGTAATCATAATAACACTTAGATTTATTAATTTATTTTAGCAAAAAGGTCAGTTGAATGTGATTTATATTTCTGTTTGATATTACGAAGTAAATTCTCTCAAGCGAATAATATTGTGGGTTTCATTCTTACTCTTCGTAGTAGTAGTAGTATATGATGAGATAATATTGCAGGGTACAAGATTTATGGCTATCCTTCCTCCCCCAACCCTAGGCGCGTCCTGGCTGTTCTCCATGAGAAAGGTCTCTCGTTCGATCCCATCACCGTCAACTTGACTACCGGTGACCAGCAGAAGCCAAGTTTTCTCCCTATTAATGTAAGTTTTACGGACCTCTCGTTAGACTACTTGTGGTCAAGTCAAGATATGTTCAGGTCTAAATTATGGCTCTGATTTAGAAGACCGTGTCATGGTCGTCAATCCCTTTTTTATTGATACATATATCTGTTTGGTCGACGTTATAAAATTAACTTAGCAAGGAATCATCGATCTGTATATCCATAATTAATTAACATAGTTTTCTGTCCTAGAGATCAGTTACTTGTGATTAAAGCTATGGTACATCTTAGGTTTTATGTTTGACAATCTGTTTATAATATGCAGCCCTTTGGTCAAGTCCCAGTTTTCCTAGATGGACATCTTAAGTTGATTGGTAAGTTTTAAAAGTTCTATTACAACTAAACTGATCTGATGATAAACATTTTTTCGATTTTAGTTTATTTTGATAGACATTTATTTTCCTCAGAATCCCGAGCCATATCCCTATACATCGAGACAGTTCATAGATCAAGAGGCACAAAACTCCTGAATCACAAAAATTACAAGAAAATTGGAACAGAAACAATGTGGATGTATGTCGAATCTTTTGAGTTTGATCCACCCGCATCGATACTCGTTTGGGAGCAAACCATCAAGCCTATGAAGGGTCTAAAGGCGGACTATAAAGTTGTAAATGAAACCGAACGGAAGTTAGAGAAAGTTCTAGATGTCTACGAAGAACGACTGAAAAACTCAAGCTTCTTGGCTAGTAACAGCTTCACAATGGCTGATCTGTTTCATCTTCCTAATATACAATACCTTATGAACACAACTACAAAGAGACTGTTTGAAAACCGGCCTAAGGTACACAGCTGGGTGGCTAAGATTATGGCTAGACCGGCTTGGAAGAAAGCTTGTGACGCCAACGCCTGGTACAGCAACAAGAAGAATTAGTCAAAATTAAGAACTTTGTGGGCAAGTGTGTGTGTCTCCTTTGAGTGTTTATTTTAATATTTATAAGCTGGTGTTATGAGCTTATAAGAAGTTTGTTGTGTTTGTTATATGTAAGCTTGATGTTATGAATAAAAGGCAAAACTTTTTAAGTAAATAAGGTTAAACCGAATTTCTAGTAATTAATACCACATTGACCACATCCACATGGGTCGTCAAATTAAAACTTGTGTGAAGTGAAAATGTGTGATGTGTTGTGTTTGGGTCTTTGTCTGTAAGCTTGTGTTGTTTGTTTGTGCGGTGAGGTCTTGTATTGTAAGAATAGGATTCTCTGTATTTTGTTTATGTGATGAATAATTGGAATTTGAAAATAATAGTGATTAGTAATTCAATCTTGCATGTATTTTTGTTGTACATTATTTCAAAGTTATGTACCAATCTAGCTTTTATATACTTTCTCTAACATTTTTTTGCTTGGTAAGAATATATATCACAGTAAGATGCTCTGTATTTGGTTTGTGTGTATATCTGATGCATATGACTAGATGGAAAACAAAATAATAAGAATTAATAATTTATTCATTCATGCATTCTCTTGTCGACATATCATTGATAATTTTTCTATCAAATTGCATTATTTCAAATGTATGTACCAATCTTAATTTGTACTAGATCATGACCCGCGCGCCTGCACGGATTAATCTTTTGATTCACATATTTTATATAGATGTTGTATATTATTTAAGATTTATAATATAAAAAGTTAGAATGATCCGGAACCCAAAAAAAATCGATCCGGACAAAAAAAGTCAAATACCTACTTAAATCCAAATATTGAGAACTCGAAGAACTCATACCTGAAATGAACAGATTTATACCCGATCCAGTGAGCTAAATTTCAAACATAATATTTTTGTTATATTTTTAATTCATTTTTTGGGTTGGTGAGATTTACTATTTATTCGGAAGATTTTTGGTTAATTTAATGGTATATATTCGTAAGTTTTTTTTTTCTGAACAGAAAAAAAAAGATTTGAGTCTTGATTAAATTTATCTTATATAACAAATTGCTGTTATAAATAATTTTTATAAAAACTAATTTGTAATAGTAATATCATTTTATCATTTTGTTATAAATTAGTATACCATGGTTTATAGGTTCAAAGTATAGAGTTAGTCGTCTTCGTAGTATTGCTAATATTGATAGATGCAAGTTAATGAATACATATAATATAGTAAAATATATGCAATATAAGGAAACATGCATAGTGGATATAATAATAAGGTAAGAAGTGAAAAACTATAATAATGGTTGATATTAATTATTTATAAAAGGTATGTCTAATAATAAATAGATTAATATAGATTAATTACATAAGGTCTAACTTTAAAATCTACCTAGAAAAAGTTGTAATGTTTCTATTTTAATAAGATAGATATACCCTCTCCGACATTTTTTTGTTTGGTAAGAATATATATCACAGTCAGACATATGTTAAAATATTCCAATACTGTATAAGCATATTATATTAGCTATCCTTCAATTTTTCTATAATGTTAGCCATTGACATATACTTTCTTTTACCTGGTTTTATTTAGACCAATATTAATATGGTAAATTAAGGTTGAACATGCAAATGTCAATATTAAGTAAAAACTGTGAAGGAAATAAATTTACAATTACATGTAAAATCCAACCAAGACTATTAATAATGGTTTGAAGATTCAACACTTTATTAAAGAAAAATATTAATTAATAAATAGGATAATTAATTATATCAAATGAAATCATTGTAGTGGATACATGTTGCATCTGTTGACTTATTAGGTGGAGGAGAAAAAAGAAATAATGAAAAGTGCTAAAAATGAAAATGTTCAAATTAAATAAAGTTTATTTCTATTTATAGAGAATAAAGATAAAATAATCTATTTAATCTATAATCAGATAATTGATTTTAAATAACTAAGATGATATGAAAATATCAAAAAAAAATTAGAATGTGACATGTGGTGTTGATGATCCCATTAAATATTTTTTTTTTTTGAAAAAGGCTTTGCAATTAAATAATTTACATAATCAAGTTTCATTATTCAACATCTATCTTATTAAAACAGAAACATTCTGTTGGACTTAACATTTATTTTGTAAGTTTTTAAATTAAATACACTTTTATACTTTATAGTTAAACCTACATTAAATCATTGATGTTCATTTCTTTATACTATTATCCATGTTTCCAAACAATATACTTATTTCTTTATAATACTATCAATGTTTCCAAACAATATATTTTTTATACTACTATCAATGTTTCCAAACAATACAATAATTAATCTTAGTTATTTTATATATATATCATTTTCTCTTTAAAATTTTGTAAAAACGTCATAATTTCATAAATTGCAAAATAATAAAGTTTAAAATTTGGATTATAAGATTACAAATTATGAAACTATTATAATTTAAATCAAATTAGATTACATATCGGTCATCCAACAGTTCAATCGGTTAGTCTCGGATTTTAATGATTTTTTTTAAATATGAATATTTTAAAAACCTAAAATTGAATTGTCAGATCTCCGGATTAACCGGTATAATCACAATCGGATTGAATTAAAAAACACTGATTTAAATGCAAAAATATTCTAAATGCACTCTTTAAAATTACCAAAATATTTGTTATATTATTAGTGAAATTTTTTATCGTAAAATATTCTGCGCTTCCAAGCGCGGGTCAAAATCTAGTATTCATTATAGTGATTTCACTTTTGAATCTTTTGTTCAACATCTCATTGTACATGGTTTATCTGACCAAATTGAATAGGGAATGTAATTATTGTAGCTATGGTCTCTGACTAATAAGGAATATATATACACCAAATCTATCTCAAGGGAAAAAAACATAAAAAGAATTTGGGTGCAGAGAGAGAGGGTAGCAAAATGAGTTTCTCTAGATTGTTGGTAACGTTTTCTCTCATTATGATGATGGTCATTTCTAATGAAACATTCGCATTAGCTCACAACGAAGGTAAGCATAATAACACCTTGATTTCTGATTTTTAAGCAAAAAAATCAGTTGAATGTGATATATAATTCTGTTAGATGTTTCGAAGTAAATTCCCTCAAACGAATAATATTATGGTTTTATTCTTACTATCCTTCTTAGCAGTAGTATATGATGAGATAATATAAGTTGCAGGGTACAAGATTTATGGTTTTCCTTACTCCGCCAGCACTTGGCGCGTCTTGGCTGTTCTACATGAGAAAGGTCTCCCTCACTATCCCATCACCGTCAACTTAAGAACCGGTGAGCAGAAGAATCCAAGTTTTCTCTCTATTAATGTAAGTTTTACCTCACGTTTAATTACTTGTGGCTCAAGACATGCTTAGGTCTAAAGTATGGCTTTGATTTAAAAGATTATATATTAATAAAATATGACACAAATCGATAAAATAATAAGATAATAATTTTATTGTAAAGTCTTATGTAATTATATAATTCCATTAAAATCATAAACTAATAATATATATATATACAATATAAGTAGAAATTATTATTATATTATTGATTTTATATTCACAGTGAAATTATCTCTATTTTTATTAACAATTCAATATATTTTGATAACTTTTAGTAAAATTGCATTTAGATCACATTTAAATTCTATGAAACATAAAAATATACACGAAATAATATAATAAAAATATAAAAATCGAATTAAAAAATATTTAAAGTATATACAGTAAAATCAAATATTATCTTATTTTATAAACAAAAATATTCAAAAAATTTAACAGGATTTTTTTTTCTAAAGTAATAACTCTATAAATTAATAAAATATTATGGTCCCAACATTATTAATTTATAGAATTTTCATTGTATTTGTTTGGTCGACTTTGTAAATAAAGGATTTTTTGTATATACATTAACATAGTTTTTCTGCCAAAAAAAATTAACGTGGTGTTCTGCCCTAGATATCAGTTACTTGTGATTAAATTTATGGTATATCTTAGGTTTTATGTTTAACCATTTATTCATATGCAGCCATTTGGCCAAGTCCCAGTTTTACTAGACGGACCTCTAAAGCTGACTGGTAAGTTTTGGAAGTCTGATTACAACTAATTAAACTGATCTGATTATAGACATTCCTTCGATTTTCGTTATTTGATAGACATTTATTTTTCTCAGAATCCCGAGCCATATCACTATACATCGAGAGTGCTTATAGATCAAGAGGCACAAAACTCCTGAATCACGAAAACCACAAGAAAATGGGAACAGAAACAATGTGGATGTATATCGAATCTTTTGAGTTCGATCCACCCGCAACGATACTCACTTTCGAGCAAGCCATCAAGCCTATGACAGGTCTAAAGACGGACTATAAAGTAGTAAATGAAACCGAGCCAAAGCTAGAGCAGGTTCTAGACATCTACGAAGAACGATTGAAAAACTCGAGCTTCTTGGCTGGTAACAGTTTCACAATGGCTGATCTTTTTCATCTTCCTAATATACAATACCTTATGAACACAGCTACAAAGAGACTGTTCGAGAACCGGCCTAACGTACACAGGTGGGTGGCCAAGATTATGGCTAGACCGGCTTGGAAGAAAGCTTGTGACGCCAACGCCTGGTACGATTCGGTGGAGAATTAATTAGAACTAAGAACATTGTATGCAAGTGCGTGTCGTTTGAGTATCTTTATGTAGTTATATGTTTATGTTATGAGCTTATAAGAAGTTAAAAATTATGAATAAAATGGTAAAACTTATTCAAGTAAATAAGGTTAAACTGATCTTGATAGTGATTAGATCCAATGTGTAAGTAACACATTAAATTAAGGGAAATTTTGTTGCGCTGCTGGATTAGAAAAATTTAAGAAATTAAGGGAACCGGATGTTGAAATAAGAAAGTTAACAAAAAAAATCCGGTTGAATAAATTTAAGATAAAATCGGATCGGTTTAGTTGGCGGTTTACGTGCCCACCTAACCACGTTTGCGGTGCCTTCGCGGCTAGAAAATATCTCAATAAAATAGTGGTTTTATAGTTGTGCGTCTTTTCAACATTCATCAGTCGCTCTCTGAGGAAGGCGAAATGGCGCGTAAACCTAGACGTAATGTGCCGGAGAGTCTACGGAGCCTATTCGGAGAAAAAGCCAGGAATCTGAAGGACGCTATAGTAGATCTGATTACTCGCCAGAGTATCCAGCCGGAACAGTGCCGATGCAAGGGCCAAGGTTGTCTTGGCTGCAGCCGCGATAAACCGTCGTTTCTGCTGCGTCCCGATGACCCCAACCACTACCGTCAACTTCTTCTCCACCGATGCTTCGTTGTGCTTCACGAACAAGCCCCTCCGCTGCCGCGTTTCTCGCCGACGTCTTGGTGGTCACAGCGAGAGGTTAGGGTTTCACTGTACACTGTACAGTGTATTTGTACACTGTATTGTTTTTTTTTTTGATTTCTTAGTTTGAGATATTGTTTTTGAGAGATAGCCATTTGTAAGAACGTTGATGGCTCTCTATTTTTTTGAATGATGTTCAGATTGTGAGGTAGGGTTTCACTGTAGATACACTGTATTGCTTTTTTGAGTTCTTAGTTTGAGATAGTTTTTGAGAGATAGCCACTTGTAAGAACGTTGATGGCTCTCTATTTTTTTTAATGATGTTCAGATTGTGGAGAAGGTGATTGAAACTGGAGGTGATAGTGGGAAGAATGTGATATGTGCTAGATATGACAAGGTGAACTCTCATGACCTTGGGGTGTTTCTTTATCTTAAGCTAGTTTACTTTGAACACCTTCAGAATTTATAGATATGATTAATGAATGGTTTCTCTTGTCTTTTATCTTTTTTTGTTTTCTTCTCAGTATGAACAGACTAGTCCTGTTCTGGAGTTGTTGATAACTTCTTCTTGGGAGTTTCTTCTTAACCGGGTTTGTTGTTAAAATTTTTTTTTTTTGATGATTGATTCACTTCCAATTTTTTCTGAGTTTGGAGTCGTTTAATATTCAATTTTTTTTTGTGTAGATCGGTCATGATTTAATGGTTTATCTACTACGACACACATCGATATTCTTACCGTTTCAAGGAAAGAATCACCAGCAAGTGTCAGGACCTCCTCTACGTATCACTCAAAATGGCAAGTCTCAGTACTAAACTTTCATAAGTCCAGTCAAATATTTTCTTGTAATACTTCCACTTGTAGGTTCTCTGAATACGTTGTGATATCTCTTTGTCAAATTATTAGCCATCTATTATCAATTTCTGGTTCAAGTTCATACTAACTTGGTGAAAGTTTCCATTTTCCATGGTATAGAGACCTTGCCAGTCCACAACAACAAAAGAAAGAGTGACGAGAGCGTGAATCCATCAAAGAAAAGGCAGCGGGTTTCTTCTACTGTCAGTGACTGCCCTAAGGATAAGTCTGCAGCTGTTACGTCCAAAGCTTCTGTGGATGTAGTAGACGAACATAGAGAGGAGAAACCTAAAAAGCGTTTCCGATTGTATCTTAAGCGTCGACAAAAGCAGAGAAGGGACAATTGCCCAAATGTTGACGATGAGGCAACTTGTGAAACTTCTTGTACAAATGGTGAAGCCTCAACTGGGAATGAAGCTGATGGAAGGAATCAGAAAATCAGTACAAGTGGAAGTCTCACTGATTTCACAAAGCAGGTAACCAAAAAAACCTGGTTTCGAATCCGAATCACTCGTCAAGTAGCAAATGCATTTACAGACGATGTTCTGGTAGATTTATACTTTACTGCTGAACATTACTAATAGACGAGTATAAATTGCTCTTGAATTTTCCCCAGCTTTGATAATTTGACGGGAATTTTTCTACACTTCATGACACTTTATTACCTTCAAATTTGAAAACCTGTTATTGCATTCTGAAGATGTAACCACTTCTTTTTGTAGGCTAAACAGGTGAAAGGAAATAAACATTTCAAGTTTTCTAACTCGGAATATGTTTCAGTTATACCACCAAATCGTATCCTTCAGCGGTTTGAACATGTTCTATGATTCTTCTTTATACGGTTCTTCTCCATTGTTTATGATTCCTTATGATATACAGACATTTTGAAAACATTAAAAGCCAACTACTCTGATTCAAAGTCCCTGATGAACCATATATTTGGTGAAGTAAGTGCTTGGTCCGCAGCTCCATCTCATGGCAAAGGCAATTGCCCCAGTGGATCTATTTGCTTGTAAGTTGCGCAGTTATTTTCGTAAGTTTTTTTTATTGTCTTTTCATACCTTGACTGACATTCTGTATATCTTAAGAGTTATTTTGAAAATGATGTCACAATGTTTTTTTCCATTGTCCTGCAGGTACCATTCACTGCTCAATTCTCTTAAAAGTCTAATTGGAAAAACAAAGTCCTCTTATTTGAAAACGTTACTAGATAAACACTGTCCTGTTCTCTTGCCACAAGAGAGTGCGTCCGCAAATGCGGCTTCTCAGGTTGATTTTTTTCCTTATGAGGTTGTCTTCAAAATAAATTTCATTGGAGTTTGAATGTATCACTCTTACCTCAGAAATATAGTGTTGGAATATGAACAGCGAAGGAATATAGAAAAAGATAAATCAACACGGTTGCTAGAGATTATTGCTAATATATTAACAGTTCACATCCGTGGCACTTCCAACTGATCCTCTTATTGACAGACCGTATGTGTCTTATATTACAGAGTTCCGGGAGGCAAAACTCAGATAAGCTGCCTCATGGATCTTCTTCAGAGAAGAACAAACCCAATAGTCACAATGTCGGAGAGAGGCTGTATTGCACAAAAGACCAAGTAGTTTACTTTATTTGGGCCATCTGTAGCCACATTATTCCAGAAGGTTTGCTTGGGACCAAACATCAGATGAGAGTGCTTTTGAGCAACATTGCCTGGCTTGTTTCTCGGCGAAGAAATGAGAAATGCACCGTGACGCAATTCTTGCATAAAGTGAAACCATCAGGTTTCCCATTCTTTGCCAAAAAACAGTTATGCTGTATGGTCAGCGGACATGCACTCCAGAATGAGTCCATCAGCAGTACACAGCAGATGCTGTGCACGAAATGGATATCTTGGCTTTTCTTAGAGATTGTCAAGAAAGTGGGGCTATTCAACTTCTACGCCACTGAAAGGCAAGATGGGCGGCAAAACATTTACTATTACCGGAAATGCAACTGGGAGAAGTTAGTGAGGAAAGAAATTAGCAAAACCCTTAATGGATATGTCCAAGTGGACAATGCTGAAGCTGAAAGTAGAAGGGAAAAGTTTGAGTTATCGAAGTATAGGTTTCTACCAAAGGGAAATGGTGCGAGGATGCTGTTAGATTTTAGTTCCTCGTCAAGGTCGCCTTCTCTTCGTGATGTACATTCCGTTTTGAAGGACATTCAACTGAAAGAACCAGATGTCCTTGGGTCTTCTGTTTTTGACCATGACGACTTCTACAGAAACCTAGGCCCGTATCTGAAAGATTTGAGGAGTCAATCTGGGGAACTTCCTCCTTTGTTCTTGGTGGTTGCAGATGTTCGCAAAGCATTTGATTCGATCGACCAGGGTAAGCTACTTGATATTGTGCAATGTGTCCTGAAAGATGAACATATCTTAAAAAAGTGTAGGCTAGTCTGCCGTGGGAAGAGATCACGTTGGGTAAACAATATACTAGTCTCGACTGATAAAAATGATACCGTTGCAAGATTCACATCAACCTTTCCATATAATGGTCTGCAAAGCATCATTGTTGATCAGGTATACTTCTTTTTCATACTAAGCGCCTCTATGATTTTAACCATATATGATGTCTGTGAATTATTTCTGCAACAATTTGTGTGTGCCTAGTGTCGAAAACACATTCTGATTATATGATGATAAATAAAGTGAATCAGAACAAAATCATAGTTCATGGCATTCTGGTTGGTGTTTCATTTTTAACTTAGTTGAAAACCTTCTACGTCATTGTTTAATCTTTGCATGAGAAAAATAGTATAATAGGTTCTAGAGGGTAAAACACAAAACTACTGGACCTGTGAAAAATCTTGTAGAGATCCCATCTCTTAGAGCTTTGTACAGTCCCTTTTGTTATTTACTTCTCTCCTTATCAGTGTTATGGTTTTTGGTCCATTGTTTCAGGGACAAAACCATCTAGTAAGGAAAAACGATGTCATGCATTGGATCAACGACATGCTAAAGAACAACATGGTGCAAATAGATAAAAACTTCTATGTACAAATAGCAGGAATACCTCAGGGACACAAATTGTCATCTTTGTTATGCTCTTTTTACTACGGGCATCTCGAGAGGACTTTTATGTACCCGTTCCTCGACCAAGCCTTTGGAGATGCGTCTGCTGAAGCATGCAATGGAGAGAAAGAGCTAATCACTTCCCCAAGCTATAAGTTACTGAGGTTTATCGATGATTACCTCTTTGTGTCTACCTCAAGAGAGCAGGCCACTAGATTTTATCAGAGGTTGAAGCAAGGATTCCCAGATTACAACTGCTCAATGAACTACAAGAAATTCTGCATAAACTTTGAAGATGGAGTAGAATCACAGAATTCTTCTAACACTAAAAGGATGTACGTGGGTGGTAATGGAGTGTCTTTTATAAGATGGACGGGTTTGCTTATCAATTCCCGCACATTCGAAGTTCAAGCTGACTACACAAGGTCGGTCTACCTCATTCTCCTATTACTTGTATGCATTACTGTATTATGATTGTTTCGAGTTTAACTTTGCCCCTCAAAATTTATGAAAATAGGTACGCGAGTGGCCATATAAGCTCAACCTTCACGGTAGCCTGGCAGAACCAACCAGTTGGAAATCTTCGGCATAAATTGTGTTACTTCTTGGTCCCTAAATGCCATCCCATTCTCTTTGACTCGAACATCAACTCGGGTGCAACTGTCAGGTTAAACATCTACCAGACCTTTCTGTTAGCTGCAATGAAGTGTCATTGTTATCTCTACGAACTGGCCCGGTTTTGGAAGGTTCCTCCTCAAAATTTGTCCAAATTCATCACAAGATCTATCAGGTATGGAATAAAACTATATCATATGTTTCTGGGCATTTTGGTTTTATGTGCAGTGCAGTTATATAATATAGTGTTCTTGATTATCTTCCAACTTATAGGTACATGTTCAAACTCATACAGCGAAAGACGCACAGAATCAACACTGGTTCTAGTTTCAGACCAGTTCTTAAACTGCGCAAAGAAGAAGTGATGTGGCTTGGCTTACACGCTTACGTTCAAGTACTGAAGAGGAAACACTCCAGATATCGAACCCTCTTGAATTATCTGGGATCTGCACTTTTGAAACTCGATCTTCCTCTGGATCTATCGCCGGATCTGGAGTATGCGACCAACCGATCAAACTCATCTATCCTGTGGGATCTGAGTTACTGATCCTCTATGATTGAAGCTGTTCTAAACGGGTTCTGTCTTCTTTTTTTGGCTTTTTTGAAACTGGAAGGTTATTTTGGTGGTTCTCTCTTTCTATGTATAACTGTTTGGATTATTGAGAAAACCAACTCCTGCGGTTGCAGTCGAAGTGAAACTCGGTTGAATGTGACATAAGCACTACGCTCGCTACTGCTAGTTTGCAAAACAGGAAAAGCAAACAAAATAGACCTTCATTTCTCATTTCACCAAACGAAAGTAACAAAGCAATTTGGCAAAAACACAAACCCTTGGATGTCAATGCTTTCAACTTCACCAGAAAAAGAGAAGAACTCTTTGATATCATGCTCTGTAAACCGGCCTAACGTACACAGGTGGGTGGCTAAGATTATGGCTATACCGGCTTTGAAGAAAGCTTGTGACGCCAATGCCTGGTACGATACGATGGAGAATTAATTAGAAGTTTAGAACTAAGAACATTGTATGCAAGTGCCTGTGTCGTTTTGAGTATCTTATGAGAAGTTAAATATTATGAATAAAATGGTAAAACTTATTTAAGTAAATAAGGTGGGCATTTTACCCGATACCCGAACCCATACCCGAATCCGACCGAAAAAACTCGAACCAAAACCGAACCGAACTAGCAAAATACCCGAACGGGTATTGAATTAGGAAAGATTGGATATCCGAACCCGAACGGGTAATACCCGAACCCGAATGGATATCCGAAGATAACCGAACATATGTATACTTAGGTCTATATTCTTAGTTTACTTCTTTAATTTTATTCAAAATGTTTATTTTTATTATGCACATAGTTCAAAATTAGATAATTTACATATAACTGGAAAAATGTGAAATTTTTACTCACTTAAAATGCATGTCAAGATTTTTATTTCATGCATTAACAAAAGTTACATCCAAAATTTTAAAATAATAATCAATTTATTATCTTTTATTAGTAAAATGTTATCTTCAAATTTATTAATCATTCGATTGTCAGAAAATAAAAAAATCAGTTAAGTAAAATTTATATTTTTTAAATACAAAAAAAATTGAGAAATAAAAATTTTAATATTTTTTTTCAAAATCTAAATATCCGAAAATCCGACCCGAAATACCTGAACCCGAACTAAAAATACCCGAACCCGACCCGAAGTAAAGAAATACCCGAACGGGTATTACACTTCTATACCGAAATACCTGAAAATCCGAAATACCCGATCCGAACCCGAACGGGTACCCGAACGCCCACCCCTACAAGTGCCTGTGTCGTTTTGAGTATCTTATGAGAAGTTAAATATTATGAATAAAATGGTAAAACTTATTTAAGTAAATAAGGTTAAACTGATCTTGATAGTGATTAGATTCAATGTGCAAGTAACCAACCACTCGTTACCTTTCAGTCTATCGATTGAAATGTTCGGTTAGACGGAGAAACTCTACAATACACGTGAACCCAACTATACCGGTCATACTTTGACGAGTAGATAGAAGAGTGATAGTAGTGGTCGTTATCAACCTCCGGTGGTTGCTAATTTCTCAGATTATAATGTTTAATATTAACTTTATTCTTTTGACAAAATAAAACCATTACCTTAATCCCATAAAATCTCGAACCAGTAGAAACAAAGAATCATACACATTGATCAAACTTACTTATTTCACAATAATCAACTCGACTTTGAAAATAATCCTTTGACAAGGAGTATTCAAGATTGGTGGCGCCGGTTTGGTTTTTGTTTATTCACTAAGTACTATGTTTTAGCTGTATAAATACACTCTACCGTCTGTGTATTTATTTCATCAACCTCAAAGATCTCTCACTTTTTAATTACGAACTAGTATAAGAGCGATAAGAAACTCAGTCAATGGCAGGATTAGGAATCAAAGTTTTTGGCCACCCTGCTTCTACAGCCACCAGACGAGTTCTCATCGCACTGCACGAGAAAAAACTCGACTTCGAGCTTGTTCACGTCGAGCTCAAAGATGGTGAACACAAAAGGGAGCCTTTCCTTTCGCGTAACGTCAGTATATGAATATGTATCATAATATTTTCACGAACAAATATATTGTTTTTTTTTTTGAAAAAGTAGAACAAATATATTGTTGCAGTAACAATAGTGATTCTTGGTCTGAAAATCTTGAAATTTTTTTTGCAGCCTTTTGGTAAAATTCCAGCCTTTGAAGATGGAGACTTCAAGCTTTTCGGTAAACAAATCTTAATCTTATAATTTTGAGTTTGGTGCAATTCAGGTAGACTAAATTTAGATTCGGTTTAGTCTGAAGCAAAAAATATTAATGATCGGTTTATAAATCAAACCGGTTAAATCTATCTGGTTTGGTATGGATGCCTAGTCATGGTTAAATTAAATATCTCAAACTCAGATTTTGTGAAGAAAGCATAAACACTCGAACTAAAACTGAACTTTTTGCAGAATCAAGAGCAATTACTCAATACATAGCTCATGAATACGCAGACAAAGGAAACCAACTTCTCTCGCCTGGCTCCAAGAACATGGCAATCTTGGCCATGGGTATGGAAATAGAAGCTCATGAGTTTGACTCAGTTGCTTCAAAGCTTGGTTGGGAAAAATCTTCAAGAACTTCTTTGGTTTGACCACAGACCAAGCCGTTGTTGAAAAAGAAGAGGTTAAGTTAGGCAAAGTGCTTGACAACTACGAAGCTCGGCTTGGTGAGTCTAACTATTTGGCTTCTGATCACTTCACTTTGGTCGATCTTCACCACATCCCTGTGATTCAATACTTGCTCGGTACTCCAACTAAGAAGCTCTTTGATGAGCGTCCACATGTCAGTGCTTGGGTTGCTGACATCACTTCTAGGCCTTCTTCTCAGAAGATCCTCCTTTAAGTGGATTTATTTTAATCAAAACTGTTAATCAGAAAGACTGAATAAATATAGGGATGACCTCATTGCCAATCCCCATAAACTCTGTTTCCTCTGTTTTTTTTTCATGTGTACTCTGCTTTTCGTTTTAATGAGATATTGATTTACATGTAATCTTCAGTTATTAGTCTTGATATATATGTTTCAGAAAAAAAATCGATATATAAAAAGTGATTTCTGTTTAACAAGCATATATTAAAGATAGACAAACATCTTTCAAAATTGTAACTAAATATTACAATTGTAAAAAATTTAGTTAATTTTTTCAAATCTGTAAAAAGAAAAAAGAAATATTGTAACCTAATCATATACTAACATATTGTATAGTTTTCAATATCAGTTTTTATATATGGAAGGAGGAAACTGTGAAGCTTTCTTTTAAGTTGTATGTTTTTTTAAAAGAAAATTGGTTAAGGATGATATAAGTTGTAAGTATCTTCATGAAACCTTACAAGAGACCAGAGAGAGCATATGGGAGAAGAAAAGCTCTGTGTTGTTTGGTTGAAAGTGTTCACAAGTCCACAAGGTTGATAACACAGTCTTTATATTTTCAAAAGGAAAATAATTTTGTGTTGTCTTCGGTCATTTTTCTCTTAAACTGAACCGTTGGATGTGAAACTTATTAGTATCATCAGTTCATGTCTTGATGAACAGACTGATTCATTGTTCTAAAAAGTTGTTGTATGAAGACTGTAAAGTATGAAACGCGTTCGGATTCGGTGAGAAATAAAACTCGATATTTTAAAGAAGATTGAATTATTGTGAAACAAGATTCGTTAGAAAGTTCTAGTCTAATAATTACCGACTAGGTGATAGCCCGTGTCTTGCACGGGGTGAGTTAGTCTAAAATATTATTAGTTTTAATGTATTTTGATCCAATAGATCGAAAATGTACATATATATATAATGTTTATTTTATTTTTTTGAAAAGTTTATATAATTGGTTAGATTCAATTGAAGTATATTTTATGCATTAAAATCAATAGGAGTAAACAATAGCTAAAGTAAATATATTATGAACTTAAGATAAAACAAAACATAGGCAATAGAATAATTGCTTTCATAATAAAATGATGACTACAATAACTAAAGAAGTATAGATAATAGAAAAATAAAATATGAAATGATATAAAAGCTTTCTTGAGAACTCATGATTTACAATCTTATAGAGAGATATCACACAGAATTAGTTTACCAAACAAAACACACTTATTTATTTATTTTACTAAAAGAAATGATATACCTCTTTTTTTTGTGAGAATGTTTTTGCTAAGGGATGATTTAAGAAGTTGGTTGTGCTGGGGTGATATCAACTCGGCAATGAGAGTTAAATAGGTCCTATGACTCGTCGAGCAATAATCTCTAATAATAAAATCGCCATAATTGTTACAATATTCGTAATTAATTTTTACGTAAATTGTGCGTCTCACCAATTATAAACTTGCCGTATTATTTGATATCGATAATAAATCAGGTTTGCAAAAAATATTTACATTAATGATTGTGGTATGAGTTTGAAAAAAATAAAGGAAAGTTTATATCACATGAACAATGGTCAAATTCTCTAACAATTAAAACTGATATATTCTTACCAAAAATATTACCTACTCCGATATAATTATTACTGATAAATGAAAGTTTATGTTACATGAACAATGTTTCAAAATGCTACGATATGATTATTTTTGTGCGGTTAAAGTTACAGTTTGAGGAAAGTTGTAAATATTAATCAACGACGTAATTGTAGCTAAATTAGGTATGATTCGCATTCGTATATATGATTTTAGCCGGATTTCCTTCTAATAACAATGGAATTATAGAATAAAAAGTCAAACTTAAGATTCCGTGATAAATGTATTGTTACCAATTTTTGTTAATCCCTTTTATATTAAATTATGAGCATTTTTTAAGAAGTAACCATATATATATATATATATATATATATATACAGCGGGAAAAAACAATGTAAACATCAATAATAGATTTTTCTTTAGTACAGAGTCTATAAAAAATGTCACAAAAATATCATATATATATATATATATATTCGTATACAATGCAAAATATATATAACATAACTTTGCACCTATAAACCAAAACAACTATAACATATCTATTATTGTAAAAAACAAAATAATAGAAATAGAGTTTGAGATGATTTTTATGTGTGCTCCTGCTACCATTTATATATCGAACCATTGAAATGAAGTTATGGTTGGAGTAGGTTGAACTAATATAGAATGTACATTCTATATTTAACTGTGCATTAAACATGAAATTTAAAAAGCGGGATATTATTTTTTTGTAAGCAATTTCTCTTATAATATATGTTTTGTTGACTATGTCATAGTTTATGAAATATAAGATATGTTTATTGTAGATGCATTATTATTTCTAACAGATCATTGTTGTAGTCGCAGAGGTCACAGTATAACATACATTATTAGCTTAGAATATATATTTTCAACTGAAACTAATTTCTTCAGACAATCGTCAAATAAGAAAACTGGTAAAACGTTATACATGTTTGATCCATGTCTTCTTACTTTTATATTACTTTGCTTTCATTATATTTGCACTTGCTTATAAAAATTGAATGTTTAATGCACAGTTAAATATAGAATATACATGGGATTTGGCACTAATTGAAACATATAACGATTTTGAAAACATGGAAAGATTAGAGACCATCAATTCGTCAATTAATACAGAGGAATAATACAATTCTTTTAATTTTGTATAAGTAAATAGTAGGTCAATAACATAAGTAAGTTGGAATATATATCAATGGCACAATAAGTAATAATTCTATTAAATTAAGGGTTTTGTCAAGATAGGGGTGAGAGTGAATGTGAGAGTGACACCTAGGAAATGGCATTGTGTAAATAACACATCAAGTAAAGGTTATTTTCTTTTAGTGCTCCTAAAATAATATATAGGGGATTATTTTAGATTAGTTAAAGAAGGGTTAGGTTTTATTGTCCTTGTTTGTTTGCTTGGGATAACGATAGCCCAACTCGTCTTATGGTCGTTGTGGAAGAGAAAATAAATCATAGCTTAAAGATTCAGTGCTTTCAGATCATTACGAAAATATGTCAGTGTTGATTTAAGAACAAAAAAACATTCAAATGGATAATGAAAAAACGTTTGACCGCTCAGATATATCAAATCCTTTAGGTACATTTCGTGTCGTCGGTTCTAACAAATATTCAACCACTCCCAACAAATATACATTAAGAAATTATTCATTAGCCTAATCTTTTTGAATCTCATTGTCAAATGGCATTCCTGTGAATATCGGAATACATTCTATAATGTTTAAATATATTATGTATTGAACAAAATCACTTAATTTTCATAACAAATAACATTAAAAAAAAAAACATGTTCAACCACTAACAAAAACAAAACTATTGTCCACGCACTCGCCAGTGTGTATATATATAAACATCAAGTTAAGCAACAATGACAACACAAAGAAAGAAGAAACAAAAATGGCTAAGTCTTTTACTTTGTTTCCAGCCCTTATGATACTCAGCTTCTTCTTAATCATCTTTTCACCTCTGATCCAAGCCAGCTTCACCGATGACCTCAAGGGTCTAGAATGGTCCTCTACGGGAGTCCATGGCTCCTCAGGCTGCCACGGTTCCATAGCTGACTGTATCGGAGAAGAGGAAGAGGAAATGGACTCAGAGATCAACAGAAGAATATTGGCGACAACGAAATATATAAGCTATCAATCTTTGAAGCGGAACAGTGTGCCTTGTTCAAGAAGAGGGGCGTCATATTACAATTGCCAGAACGGAGCTCAGGCTAATCCTTATAGTCGTGGTTGCAGCGCTATTGCTCGTTGCAGGAGTTAGGTGTGAAGAATAAGCTCTCTTTTTTTTTTTAACAAGCTCTTTTCTCTTCTCTATGGTTTCTTATAATTTGTACGGTACACATATAAGTTGGATTTGGATGTGAATAATCTTGGGTTGTTGTATGATCCATTAACTGTTTAGTTGTGCTATAAGCCTATAAGCTTTGAATATTTCATGTGTATTCTCTTGCACAAATAATAGTACAAGGCCTATGTTTATTCAAAACCAGGTTTTGTTTGGGTCTTAACCGCATGCGGATTGAGTAACTGGTTTCTACGTTACTCAAAAAGTGTGTGGATACGTGTTCAAGCTGTAAATAAAAATACATAAGCGACCAACTCTCAACCTAAACCCTAACAACTAACAAACATGTAAAAGATGTTTGACTTTGAGTTGTTTTTTTTTTTTGCTAAAAGACTTTGAGTTGTTTTAGCTCTTTCTTTTCACACTAATAAAATATGTAAAAATCAAAACACTGAGAGTTTGAATTTAATTATTTTAGTATTAAGTATTAACTACGACAATTTTTTTTATACTTACGACAATTTTGTTGCTCTCAGTGCTTCAAAAAATATCTATATTTTAGAAGAAAAAATGTTGTTTCAAAAAATATATGTTTTACTTTTTAATCTACTTTCAAGAAGATTATGTAAACACAACTCATAATTAATTAAAATCAGACGCTATAAAAAAATAATGATAAAATTGTAAAAATCAAAGAAATTAATTGTGTTATTAAACTTTGATTAGATAAAAACTTTGGTGGATATTTTATCACAAAAATAAAATATCTATAACTTTAGATTTAAAAAAAATAAAATTAATACATCTAAAAACTTCAAAAAAAAATAAAAAATGTAGGATGAATATTTTATTACGAAAAAATATTATTATTACGAAATTTTACCCAAAAAAAATTATTATGACCAGCAACTGTAAAGCATACTGGATCATCAGATTCCAATACGGGTTTACTTAATGGGCCGGAAAACACACCACAATAATTAGTCATTACCCAATTACATTTTTCTTTCTATAATGGCTTTGATTTTGGTAATGGGTGAATTAGCTCGATTAGTTGACTCTGCATAAAGGCGGGATTATTTCACGTGTTTAATACTACAACATTCAACTGCTAAGTAGTTTGGTTGTTACATCTTTTTTTTTAAAATCTATACTATTATTTCAACATAAACTAATATTAGATCCGATTACAAAACATGATTCGAACAAAATAACCCAAGTTTGGTTGTTACATCTCTTTACTACTATGCTACAATTGCAGATATCTGTTCGTTTGTCATATAGATTTTAATACTTGTAAACTACATGGCAATCTAAAAAGTAAAAACATGCAACTTGAAAAACTGAAAAGTAGAAAGAGTATATGAATGATGATCAAGTAGATTAGCTAGCTGTAAGCCTGTAGTCAAACTATGTTGCTTCAATTGCAAAAGCTGTCAACATTATATACAACCCCAAACTGACGATGAACAGATCTAACATCAACATGCAGAATATTCTATTGGTCTTTTATAAACCATTAATAATTTTGGTCTCTTTATCTTTTGGCAAAAATCAAATATTGACTGTTGGACTTTTAGATTTTTTTAATAAATATCTACTTGTCAATAAGCAAAAGAGAATATCTACTCCCCATCAAATATCCAAACTAATTATCTGTTTTCTGGGGGTCAAAAGCTCAAGTGGAGCTGATTTTACTTTTTTTTTTTAATTAACGTTTTGTCGTTTAATACTATGATAAATTAAAGTTAAAAAATAATGTAACAATTGTTTTTTTTTTCCTTTTTAGAATGATGAGGAAAAAAGGAGATATTAATGTGTGTATATATATATAAGTAAAAATCGTTCCTTGCGAAAATCTCCTCTTTTCCCTTGGAAGCGTTTTCTTAATTGAGATCAAGCAGCGGCGGCGAATTAAGAAGAAGAAAGAGAGATTCGTTTGCTTTAGACATATCAATCATGGTTGAGACAAGGCGTAGCTCTTCCGCTTCAAAGCGGCTCTCTCCTCCCGAAACTTCATCTTCACGCCCTTCCAAACGATCCAAGGTTCAAGATCCCATGCCAATTGTGCTTCTTCCTCGATTCGTAATTCCTGGATTTTGATTTTCGAAAATTCCTCTTTTTTTTTTCCTCTGATTTTGAGTTTTTGTTTTGGCTCCGAAACCCTAGGTGGCGGCGGCGGCGGCGGAACCGGCGGGGTCTTCGTCGGCGAGTGACGTGCCGATTGAAAGTCAAAATCCGGTTTCGGTTCCTGTGTCGGAATCTGTGGAGCCGAAGCCGACAACTAACGATGCGGAAAGGCCAGTTATTGCAAACGGTGAGGCCCCGACAGTGGCGAACTGTCCTGATTCCGACATAAACCAGCAACAAGTCCAAGGCTTGGTGACACCAACCCCCACAGGTTTTTTTTTTTTGCATGTTGCATGTTTTACTCTTTATCATGAAAAAAAAAAGTTTATTCTTTTACGAAAAATTAACTAATCTTTTTTTTTAACAGGTGAAGCTGTGATTGAAGCCGACAAGTCGAAATCCAAATCCGGGAAGAAGCGGAGTAAGGCCCCTTGGGCTAAGCTTCTTTCTCAGTACCCACAGGTTTGTATGTTGTCTGCATATTACGCACTATTATTAGCTAACAATGCACATTAGTTGATCTAGGTGACGATTTATTAATCATGTTGTTTTGTCAGAACCCTCATCGTGTCATGAGAGGCCCTGTGTTTACTGTTGGACGGAAAGGATGCGATTTATATATCAAAGATCAATCCATGCCCAGCGTTCTATGTGAACTCAGGCTGATGGAGGTATGAACAGTCTTATCTCTTTTTTTGTTTAGTTTTACTTTTTTTTTTAAACTTATTATAATGTTTTGTTTTGGGTTAGCAGCAGGGAGGTCCTTCAGTTGCCTCGCTGGAGATAATAGGGAATGGAGTTCTTGTTCAGGTCAATGGCAAGAATTACCAAAAGAGTACTTGTGTTCATCTCCGGGGTGGTGATGAGGTTATCTTCAGCACCCCTGCCAAACATGCTTATGTATCCTTTTTTTTAAGAGTGTGTTCTGTATTTTGGGATCATATTATTCTTTTCTTTTTTATCTATCTATCGGTATTTTTTTTTTTGTTTCCTTGACTTAAGTGTTTCAGATCTTTCAACCTCTGAAAGATGAAAACCTAGCTGCACCAGACAGAGCTTCTTCACTGAGCATCTTCGAAGCGCAGAGTAGTGCCCCTCTCAAAGGGCTTCATGTCGAGACAAGGGCAGGAGACTCTTCATCTCTCCACGAATCCTCTCTATTGGCGTCTTTAAGAAAGATTCACAATCTCCCTTTTCTTCCACCTACTGGTAAAAACGGCAAAAGGAAGCAAAAGAATCCAGAGGTGTCTGTGCTACCTTCCAGCTCCGATGACTGCATCATTCCGGATGTCGATATGAATGACGCGGACAGTAGCAATGATCACGCCGCTGAAAAAACGGTTGCCTCACCTTCTTTAACTGCCAACGACGACATTAATGCCGATGGAAACGGAATGGATCCGTCTCAAGAAACTGAAGAAGGTGTAAGTATTCCTGGTCCTGGATATGATATTAGACCAGTTTTGCGCCTACTTGATTTTAGGGGTAACGTTTCAAAAATGCTCAAGGATGATGGAAGGGAAGTGAAGGAAGTGCCGAAAGAGTATGACAGTTCATCAGCTTCGGTAGCAACCAGACGTCAAGCACATAAGGATTTTTTGCGAGCAGGAGTTCTCAATCCTCAGGACATAGACGTTTCTTTTGACAACTTCCCATATTATTTAAGGTCGGTCGTGGTTTTATAATGTTTTTTATTTTATCATTATCTCTGTTAATACAAACTATGATCAGATTGATAAACAAAGCTCTGCATTATTTTCCAGTGGCACAACTAAGGATGTTCTGATAACATCTACGTATGTCCATATGAAGTCTCAAAGCAAGTTTGCAAAGTATGCATCAGATCTGTCGACAGTGTGTCCCCGTATCTTGCTCTCTGGGCCAGCTGGTATGAACTGAAACTCTGGATAAGTATTGTTTTAATTATTTTATTTCTCATATATATTTCCATTAAAAAAAATCATTTTGTATATTTGAAGGCTCTGAGATATATCAGGAAGTCTTAGCAAAAGCGCTTGCTAAAAATTTCGGGGCCAAATTGATGATTGTTGACTCGCTCTTATTACCTGGGGTAAACTTTCATTTAGCCTTTATATTCTTCTTGTCATTTGAGCGTCTGATTTTGAGCATATTCGTATCTAACTTTTATTTTCTAATATTGTATCGTGAGTATATTGGTATTAAATTGGCGTTCTTGAATATTGATTCTCTACTTTGAATGGATGGCTTCAGGGAACAACAGCTAAGGAAGCAGATTCTTCCAAAGAAAGTTCCAGGCGTGAAAGATTGTCTGCGTTTGCCAAACGAGCCGTACAGGCTGCACATGCTGTTGTCTTGCAGCATAAGAAACCTACTTCAAGTGTTGAGGCTAACATAACAGGTGGATCAACATTGAGTTCTCAGGCTGTTATGAGGCAAGAAGTGTCAACCGCAACCTCTAAAAGTTACACCTTCAAAGCTGGTATGGTTATTATATATGTATTATTTCTTCAGTTTCGTTTTTGTGTGCCACGTTCTGTTTTATTGAACAGCACTTCTGTAATATTATTAGGTGATCGAGTGAAGTTTGTAGGCCCTGCAACTTCTTCACTTACTTCTTTCCATACCGCCGCACATAGGTATTGTCTGTTGTTTCTCTTCTCATTTTTTTCCATCTGATGTAGATTCTTGTACTCAGAACACAGTTTTTTTTTTTCCTTTTAGTGCTATTCTATCCAGAGGACCGACAACAGGTTTACAGGGCAAAGTACTCCTTGCCTTTGAAGACAATATATCTTCAAAAGTTGGGGTTAGATTTGATAGACCGATAGTGGATGGCAATGATCTCGGAGGTCTATGCGAAAAAGACCGTGGTTTCTTTTGTACTGGTAATTTTAATTTTCCTTCTAATATCTACGCATTGCGTCAAAAGTTTATTGTACTAATGACATTTGTTGTGGTGCAGCGACTTCACTTCGGTTAGATAGTTCTTCCAGCGACAATGCTAATAGGTTTGCCATTAATGAAATCTTTGAGGTAGTTTCTTTTACCACCACTTTATATGTTGCCTCGAGCGCTACTTAGTCTCTGTAGCTGGAGGAACCTTTTAACCTCTTTGAATGAATGATACTGTAGGTGGTTTCTAATGAAAGTGAAAAAGGGTCATTGATATTGTTCTTGAAAGACATTGACAAATCTGTGTCGGGGAACTCGGAAGTGTATGTAACATTGAAGAGCAAGCTTGACAAGTTACCTGAGAACGTTGTTGTCATAGCTTCGCAAACCCAATTGGACAGCCGAAAGGAGAAAGTAGGAATCCTATCTGAACTCTATTCTTGTAATGCTTAAGCCGTCTTAATAATCACTCTTATGTTCTTTTGATATTTTCATTTTCAGTCCCATCCTGGAGGTTTCTTTTTCACCAAGTTTGGCAGCAACCAGACAGCATTGCTGGATCTTGCATTTCCGGTATGATACTCTTTCTATAATATTATACATTTTTCTCCTGAGTTGTAACTTGTAAGTGGCGATACTGCATATATATGCATATGCAAAAATAAATAGACTATCTCTCTTTGATACGTTGGGAGTTATTTTCATGTCATCTGCAGGATAACCTTGGTGGTAGACTGCAGGATAGGAACAAAGAAATGCCTAAAGCAGTGAAACAAATCACTAGGCTATTTCCTAACAAAGTGACCATCCAGTTACCTGATGTATAATCCTTTCCTCTCTCTCTTTTTTTTCTTGTCTGGAATCTGTTTTTTTATTTTCTTCTAAAATATAATAGGACGAAGCTTTACTCTTGGACTGGAAAGAGAAACTCGACCGTGATACAGAGATCCTGAAGGCTCAAGCTAATATTACCAGCATCCGTGCGGTGAGTATATCTAAATGTCGCTGGTTATTTTTTCTTTTGTGTGTTTGCTTATTATGTCCGTTTCAATGGGTTCTTGCAGGTCCTTAGCAAAAACCGTCTGGAGTGCCCTGACCTCGAAACCTTGTGCATCAAAGATCAATCCCTTCCGACTGATAGTGGGGATCTTTTCCTCTTGCCTTTTCTGTCTTTTTTTTTCCTTGAGTCTATGGTTATTTGGCTAACCAACAACTTTATGATTAAATAGGCGTGGAGAAAGTGGTTGGCTGGGCTTTCAGTCACCATCTTATGAGCTGCTCAGAACCTACGGTCAAAGACAACAAGCTTATCATCTCTGCCGAAAAGTGAGCTTTTTGATTAAGAGTTCTGTAGTACTAACTTGGATTGTTGCTTGTGATATTTTCTTGAAACTAACCTTTTGGCATGTGTTTTGGCAGCATCACATATGGCCTGCAGGTGTTGCATGGGATTCAAAACGAAAACAAGAGCACAAAGAAATCTCTCAAAGTAATATTCATAATCCTCACGTCATTGCCTCCTACGCTAACCAAGTTTATTCTTTAATAATTACTATACTATATCATTTCAGGATGTTGTTACCGAGAATGAATTCGAGAAAAAGCTACTATCCGACGTCATTCCTCCGAGTGATATTGGTGTTTCATTTGATGATATTGGGGCTTTGGAAAATGTGAAAGACACCTTGAAGGAGCTGGTTATGCTTCCTCTTCAAAGACCTGAATTGTTTGGCAAAGGCCAGCTCACAAAGGTACCTTTGTCTCCTTTCACTTTCAAATGTCTCTTTCACTCCCTCTTCTTTAGAAACTGAGTTATAACTGTTTTTTTTTTCTTTCTCATGCAGCCAACAAAGGGTATACTGTTGTTTGGACCGCCTGGTACAGGGAAGACGATGCTGGCAAAGGCAGTTGCAACTGAGGCTGGTGCAAACTTCATCAATATTTCTATGTCCAGCATTACTTCGAAGGTATATATATTTTCTAGAACTTTGGCATGATTTACTAATAAATTCCTTGAGATTATTAGACTTTGACGTTGAGATTTTGTTTGCAGTGGTTTGGTGAGGGAGAGAAGTATGTAAAAGCCGTTTTCTCTTTGGCAAGTAAGATAGCTCCGAGCGTCATTTTTGTTGATGAGGTATGTCTGCAAGACTTTTAAACAGCTCTCCTCCCTTTTTTTATTTGCAACTTTACCGATTGTTTGAATATCTTTTTTGAATGGAAACGAAATTATTTATAGGTTGATAGCATGTTGGGAAGAAGGGAGAATCCAGGAGAACATGAAGCTATGCGTAAGATGAAGAACGAGTTCATGATAAACTGGGACGGCTTGCGCACAAAGGATAAGGAACGAGTTTTAGTACTAGCTGCTACCAACAGGCCATTCGACCTTGACGAAGCTGTGATTAGAAGGCTTCCGCGAAGGTAATATAAACTGTTCAATAATTCTCTGTTTCATGTCATCTTGGGAGCAATCGCTTAAAGAGTAGAATATTCTGTTGTGCACAGGTTGATGGTTAATCTGCCGGATTCAGCAAACAGATCGAAGATATTGAGCGTAATATTGGCAAAAGAAGAGATGGCAGAGGACGTTGATTTAGAAGCTATAGCAAACATGACAGATGGCTACTCAGGGAGTGACTTAAAGGTCTGTTGTTTCCTCCATCTGGATAGAAAAAAAAATAAAAGCTTGTTTCTTAAACATACCGTTTTTTTGGTTTGCAGAATCTTTGCGTGACCGCAGCGCATCTACCTATCCGAGAGATACTGGAAAAAGAAAAGAAGGTTTTGGCTCTTAACTTTAAACATCACATGTGTGGGTTTTAATTCTATAAACCATAACTCAATGCTTATCTAATTTAACTCGCAGGAGAGAAGTGTGGCTAAGGCTGAAAACCGACCAACGCCGCAGTTATATAATAGTACAAACATCAGGCCTTTGAACATGAATGATTTCAAGACCGCACATGAACAGGTTTGAGAGACTGAGACATGAATACATTAGTTTCACATCTGGTCAAAAGTTTTGGGGAGGGGGTTAATGTGAATGTTATTTGGTGTTTGTAGGTTTGTGCGAGTGTGTCGACTGATTCATCAAACATGAACGAGCTGCAGCAATGGAACGAGCTATATGGAGAAGGAGGGTCAAGGAAGAAGACGTCACTCAGCTACTTCATGTAAAGAGTCAACAGATGCAAAAAAAAACTCTCTTTGATCCTTTAAGAGAGAGAAGAGTCCCTCTTGAATGATCTAAAAAATGTTTTGTTCACTTAATTATTTTTTGCTCTTCTGGAAATAACAATGCCTCAAGAAAAAAGAGAAATATCCGGATGTGTAATCTATTTACATGCTTAATTATGTACCCTCAACTATGTATATAGGGAGAATTTTAGATATTTTATTAGTATTTTTAGTTATTTAATCCAGTTTTTTTGGTTTTTTTTCACTATGTTGGTTGAAAAGTCACTGGAACTAGATAATGAGATTTGCTAGAAGAATATCCTTGTACTGGCATAAGGTACAATGCATGGAATGAATCGGGTATGCAATTCTGGTCTGAAACCAACGGTCCACAAACATCTTCTATTACTAGGAATAAATTCAAGTTTGCTTTCTCTTTGCTTCAATGGGTTTTCTTGAAAATAGGATTTCTCATGTGAGGCCAAATTGATCTTCTGGAAGATGTCAGTAACAATAATACAATTTTTTCAATAATAATAAACAAAGAAGAATAAAATATGAACTATAGGTGTTATAAAGATACCTTTTCAATGGTCAGGAAAAAGGAGGCACTTTCAACCGAAACGACGTCAGATGACAAATACAGTATAGAGTATAAGACGTGGCCCTCCTTTTTTAACCAAATCGATCTCTGAAAAGTCAACCCTTTTGGTCGGTTCTGTTAGGTATTTATATCATTGTTCCAGCAAATCAATGAATCAAATTGAATACAAAGAAAATTAAATATATATATATCTCACACACAAACACAAACACAAACACAGACAAATCCATCTCTCAATCTCGCCAGCCGATGTCAGCAGGCATGGAAAAAGTAGTAATGTTTCACTCTTCAAGCTTCCTCCTCCCGTCGATTCCCGCCGACGAAGCATCGGCGTACGCTGTCGTCGTTCTGAACCAGAAGCTACCACGATTCACTCCTCTCCTCTGGGAACATGGTGCCTTTTTCTGTTGATGATTCGCTCTGTATTGAGTCTATTAATAATATTTAGGGGTCTGTTGATAAGTTTTTGAAATTTTGTATGTGTGTGTGTTAGAGCAGCAAAACTTCGTCTGTGTGCTGATGGAGGCGCAAATCGCATCTACGATGAGTTACCTCTCTTCTTCCCTCACGATGACGCTCTCCTCATCCGTAACAGGTCTTTGTCTGCTTCCGCTGAGCTTAATCTTGTCTTATTACTTTTTATTTAGAGAGTCTGATTTTTTTTTAAAAAAAAATTGGAGGATGGTTTATTGGAAAAAGTATATATTTTTTGAAACTGGAAAGTTCTTTGTCTTTATAGCAAAAACTCAACCTGTTTTGTACCTATTAAGAATCTTGGAGAAGTGGTTCTGAGGATGTATTGGGAATGTCTTTAGGTACAAACCAGATGTTATCAAGGGAGATATGGACTCTATTCGACCTGATGTCCTCCACTTTTATCTAAGCTTGGTAAGCTTTTTCTGTTTGTGTGTTTTTGTTCTTCTTCCGTTCTGTATTATTGTATAAGAATCAATCACATTGTATGGTGTCTTTCTCTGCTTTTGATTGATTGTTCTACTTGGTGCTTTTTTTTCTTCAGGGGACTAAAGTGATAGATGAATCTCATGATCAAGATACCACTGATCTCGATAAATGCATCTTGTATATCCGTGACTCTACTCTGAATCAAGAGAGCTCCAGAGTAAAGCTCTATCATTTCTAATCTTTCTCATAGGCCAAAAAAATGCTCTCTGTTTTTGTTTGTTTCTTCACCCTTTTTTGCCTTTTCTTTTCTTCTGCTAGCTCCAGATTCTTGCTACAGGGGCACTCGGGGGAAGATTTGATCACGAAGCCGGTAACCTCAACGTATTGTATCGTTATCCGGACACAAGGATAATCCTTTTGTCTGATGATTGCCTCATCCAACTCCTTCCAAAGACTCATCGGCACGAGATTCAAATTCAGCCCTCTCTCCAAGGTCCTCACTGTGGTCTCATCCCTATGGGGACTCCATCTGCCAAAACCACAACCACAGGGCTTCAATGGGATCTCAGTAAGTAAAACATTAAATCATTCTCACTATGGTTTTAACTTCTGTTTTAGGCATTGTCTTACAGCATCACGTGGATCTAACCATGGTTTATGTTTGTTTTACCTTCTGAAAGCCGACACTGAGATGAGGTTTGGTGGGTTGATAAGTACATCGAATAAGGTTAAAGGGGAGAAAATCACAGTCGAGTCGGATTCAGATCTCTTGTGGACGATATCCATCAAGAAACCAGGCTCCACAAGCCCTTAGGCGTGGCGGTAACAACAACAACAACAAGGACACGTTGCTATCTATTGTTTCTACGAAATTCTTGTTTTGTTTCCACTGTAGCATCAAGTAGGAATAAGACTCGTTTGTACCATTACTCTTGTTATCTGAATACTTGAGATGCCTCATTTTACGTTTTCTTTCTACGAGAATGATTTCATTTGGTTTTTGTCCTTTATTAACGTGTGAGTGGGGACATCTTGGTTGATTCGTTCGTAGTCTGAGCTCACTGATGTGACTGGATGTTTGGAGTTTATAAAGAAAGAAGTAAAGACGTGAATGAGTCTCTTTGGTTTATTCTCCTGAATCAGTCTCTTTGATTATACTTAGCTCTAATCGCTTACCATCTCAAATTATTTTTAGAAAATTCAAACTTGAAAAATCCTATAGAAGCACTGTGACATGCTCATAAAGCTGAATAATATTTTATTTTCTTTAAATAGGAACAAAACTTAATTACATGCTTTTAAAAGGACTCTTGTTGGATTTATGAAATGATACGAAAACTATATGTTTGGTAAAAGTATAGTTGAATAATGGGCCAGAAAAGCAAGTTATCCGTGGTTCAAGAAAGTAAAAGCGCACTGCTTTCCTGTCCAAAACAACACCGTTAATCTGAACCGTTAATCTTTAACCACTTTTCGAGCTCTCAGCCGTGGATTGTTTAATGATTAGACCTAAACTTTATGTACACTAGCACCCACACGATAATCACTCTTTGTACTATAAACATAGTCTTATCTGTAGTCGGAAAACTTCTCGATCGAAATAAAAATATCTTCGCGTCGTTGTCGTTCCGTCCTTCTAGGGTTTACTCAAAGCTCTTTCCTGCTTCCAGTAAATCATGAGGTACAGTTTGATAATCGATGTCTTTTATATCAACGGTGGATTTGAGGATAATACGATTTCTACTAGGTTCCAGTAAAATGGGAACGTTTAGATTCGGACCTAGGGGTTTATAGTGTTGAGTCTGTAACTTGTAATGGTAGTTTATCTAGCTTTGATTGTTTATGAATGTGGCCTCGATCGATGAACTTTTGTTTTGAGCTCTAAACATATGTGCTTGTTAGATTTAAATCTGATTGTGTTTTTATGTGAATATTGTTATTACAGTCACCATCCAGAAGTGAAGTGGGCAGAGAGAGAGGATAAGGTTTACTTAACCGTGCTATTGCCTGATGCTAAGGATGCAAATGTTAAGCTTGACCCGGAAGGTGTTTTTGATTTCTCTGCCAAAGCTGGACCAGAGAACCAGCTTTATGAGCTTAAGCTTGAGCTTAATGACAAGGTCAATGTAGAGGTGAGACTTACAAAACCAGCTTTATGAGCTTAAGCTTGAGCTTTATAATTTTCTCATGGTTTTTTCTTTTTTTGGTGAATTCAGGAAAGCAAAATCAACATTGGGTTAAGAAGCATATTCTGCATCGTGGAGAAAGCAGAGCCGAAATGGTGGAGTAAGCTATTGCGTGGAGGGAAGCCTCCTCATTATGTTAAAGTTGATTGGGACAAGTGGGTAGATGAGGATGAAGATCCCGCCACTGGTTAGCTCACTTCTTCACCATATATCTAATTCAACATCACTCTCTCTCTCTCTCTGCACTAGGCATTATTAAATTTTTGGTTTCTTCTTTTTCTCTTTTTTTTTTTTTGTATAGGTCCTGGAGATATGGATATGGGCGGAATGGGTGGCATGGGCGGGATGGATTTCTCGGTATTTTTTTTTTTATCTTATAGTGTTGATTATCTTCTGTTTTTGTTTACTTAAGTTTTGAGAAAGACTTACATGGTTCTTGCTGCTTGTAGAACTTTGGTGGAATGGGAGGTATGGGTGGGATGGGCGGTATGGGAGGTCTCGAGGGGCTTGGTGGAATGGCCGGGCTTGAAGGTCTCGGTGGAATGGGCGGTATGGGAGGGCTTGGTGGGATGGGTGGTATGGAAGAATTTGAAGATAGTGATGATGAAGGTGAGAGATCTTGTTCAAAACCTTCTTTTCTTGATTAAGTTTTGTTGATATGATATGTTTTTATGGTTGTTATATCCAAATGACTTTGTATTTGCAGGAGAAGAAGTCAAGTCTGGAGAGAAAAAGGAGGAAGCTCAAGCTCCTGCATCAGAGGAAACGAAAACCGAAGAGCAGACAACTGTTAAGAGTGACAAATGAAGACACTATCCTTAAACCTTATGGTATGGCTGACCAAGAGTTGTTTATGCGTTTATGAAAACTGCTGATTGGTTTGCTCTTTTAAATCTTTTTTTCCCTCTGCTTTTTACTTCCTGGATTGTTGTATTCCCGATTCGGGTCTTATATGGTTTGCTCTTTTTTATTTTATCGTTGTTGTTTGTTCTTGAACTTGCAATATTTTTAGTGTTGCTTGTAGTGAGTGACTTAAAAGAGTTTGTGAGAAGAAGCTCTTTATAATATTGTCCGTCGGTAGACTACTATCTATGATCGTTAACCAAAATGCTAAATCGAAAACTGTAGCACTACATACAAAGCTTCTTTTTTCTTACTTTGAAGGAGCATCTTTTAATTGGATGTGTTAATCTTCATTGGAAGAAATGAATTCAGGTATAGACTTACAATTTTTAAAGTGAAAAAATCCACTGACCAATCAATGCTTGTTAAAGAACAAGAGAGACATCAAAATAGGTGTAGAATGTAGTGTCATCAAAGAAACTGTACAGAGCCGGTAGAGAAAGAAAGTGAGGAGCAGTGCTGCATATGTGGGTTTAGTTAGTAATCAAAGAAGCCTTTTAATATTGATATGGGCCTATAAATAAAGCGTTTGATTATGATAATGGGCCTATAATATACAAGGCTTTCTCATTCCCGCGAATTAACTAACAAACTAACGCCGAGAAAAGGTTCTAACTTCTAAGTCAATAAAACGTGGTCGTTTGAGGTAAGGGAGACTTGACAAAACCCTTGTGGTTAAACCCATTCTCCGCCGCGAGCTTTCTTCTTCTTCTTCATCTAAAAAAGAGAGAGAAAAATCTGTGAGAGAGAGAGACAGAGATGGCGAGGTCAAGGAGAAAGTACAAGAACTCGAGAGCCAAAGTACGCGTCGCTCTGCCCAAGAAAAACCCAAACATCTTCAAACCAGCTTTCAACTTCCCTCCCAAGCTCCGCGCTCTCATGGCCGACGACGATGTCCCCGAGTGGGACGACCAGGCCAGCGTCATCCAGAACTACAAATCCTTCGGCGTCATCTCTAACCCTAATCTCCTCGGTATCCGTTCTCGAACCGAGCACATGATCCAGGACGACTCCCTCAACGTTCCTCCCCCTCCCGAGCCGCCGACCGATGATCCTATCGCCAAGGAGTTCGAGCCCATCGATTCCGGCAGCGAGCTCGAGGAAGACGGTACGTGTTCTTCTCTTCTAACGTTGATTCTTTTTTCGGAATAGACTATATTTAGCTCCGTGTGTTCAATTTAGAAATTAGGGTTTTTGTGGAAAACTGAATGTGCCAGTGAAAGATCTTATTAGCTTCTATCATCACACTTATGATTATAAGCTGTGAAGTATTCTTGGTCGTTTTAGCACCTACACAAAGCTTCTCTATCTATTGATGTAAGTTTCTTATATTGGGGGTTTACTTAAAGAGTACCAAATGCTTTTGATTTCGAGATGATGTGTAGATCTTAAGACAGCATTGGGGAAGCAAAGAAAAGATGGGAAGAGTGCTCCTTTACAGCCCCTTACTACTATGCAACGTACTCATATCAGACGTTTGGTCGAGAAACATGGAGATGACATTGAGGTTAGTTTGTTTGTTTGTTTGTTACTTCTCTCATGAATTAATCTACTTCTCTTTCTAACTTGTGTTCTGTATGAGCAACAACAGGCCATGTACCGAGACAGGAAGCTAAACTCGATGCAGCATTCGGTTGCAACGTTGCGGAAGCTATGCACAAGATATCTCATGTACAAGGATAAGAACCCTGTTTTAGTTCCATGCTGATGGAAAAGAAAATTATGCATCACATCTTTGTCTCCTCTGCTCTCTCTCATTTTTGTTTTAATCTTACAACAACCCTGCAACAATATGTTTATCAAGTTTTCTATAAATCCAAAGATATGTTTTCAGTTCTTCTTCTTTTCTAAGATAGCTGTTAACCTATGCCAACTTATAATAAAAGAAACCATATAGTCTCCACAAACAAATCACTTTGTAAACAAACACTCTCACACACGGATGAAAGCAGATCACAATCAATATTGAGTTTTTTTTCATTAGCTTATATAATGAATCAAAACCAAGAAATCTTCAAGTACGAATGTCTCTCCCAAACCAAGTTGTTATATTCCAGTGAAGCTTCTGCATTGATGGTCCCAATACTCCTTGGCTTGCTTTAACCTCTCTGCTCTCTCTGTTTTACGCCTTTCTTCCCAATGCTCTCGGCAGCTGCATGCATCACAGGTTTAATATCTTGTAGTTTTTAGTCCTCGTTCTTAAAAAGACAGGTTTTGCAATAAGGAGCTTTTGGTTGTATATTTTTTTTTTACCTTCGCTTAAGCAAGATACTTAGCTCATCCAAGCGAACAGCACCTTTATAAACACATATCTGTTATCGAATGGGCGAACTACAAGGGTTAAGATACAAGATTAGTAGATCAATGAAGCAGTGGGGAGAATGGGTCTAACCTCACGGCAAAGCGGGCATTTTTCGGACGGGTCTGCAGTTTTCAAGCCATCGACTACGTTTACTGATGCAGCAGAACAAGCACACATGTAGCAATATATGTGACCGCATGTCAGAGATATCGGATCAAACACCGTGTCCTGTTTTTTGTACCATCAATGATATAAAACGTATGACGTAAGTTGAAGAATATTTTCATATACATTTCATATAAAAAAGATTCATTTTCTATACAAGATTCTTTTAATAAGATACTAAAAAGGACTTAGTCTATGAAATGGAATCTGCAAGAGGAGAGTGGAATAGCACTTTGACACAAGAGAGCTAAAGACTTTTATCATAATAGGCTGATACTATTTGTTCTATATTTTGAGATTACTACCAAGTCAACTAATAGTTTATTTGACACTGAGATTCTTTCAAGTAATTTGCTTACCAAGCATATTGAACAAGTCAAGTCGATGTCAACTTTGACAGAATCAGAAAGCTCACAGGAAAGCAAAGGCTTTCCATCGTCAAACACTAAAGAGCAACCATCAAACAGTGCAGGAGGAGAAGCCAAAACAGCTCCAGAGTAGTCCTTCTGAGACTCTTTCAGGTTGATGTGAAACGCCGTAAGCTCGCAGAGCCATGGGGACTGAAGGATTTCGATATGCATTTTCTGGACCTGTGTCTTAAACGCTTGTCCTTGGCTAGACTCATGAATCTGTCAGGACCAATAATATGCAAAATTATTATTATTATTTTTTTTTTTTGTAACAATGCAAAATTGTTATTATAAATTGAATATAAAGAATGTGTTGATAAGATGAATAAACCTTGTCGTATTTTTTGAGGATTTTTCTGATGGCGACCGAGTTGATGAGAGCGTAGCTAACCAAGTCTTTGCCTTGTTGGATCAAACCGAGATGACTCCTTTTGCGATTGTTGTTGCCTTTGAACCAATCAAGACACTTTTTGAAACGAGAAGCTAAATGTAACTCAAGAAGCTTCTGAGCATTCTCGTTAAACCATCCTACTACATCTTCCATCTCCTTCTGAAGCTCCGGGAAGAAGGTTCCATCACAAACTTTCACAAAGACAAATAAAAACATTTAAAAAAAGAATAAAAATAAAAGAAATGGATTCTCAGGGAATAATAGTACCTGTGCATTCACGAGGACAGTGATTGATTGAAGCAATCTGATGATCTCTTCTTCTGCATCCCTTGAGAATTTTTTTGAGCTTCTTGAAGCCAACACCAGGTAGATTCTTCTTCTCCTTTTGTCCTTGCATGTACTCCTCATACTTTTTACAGAACTTCATATTTTCTCGAAAACGTAAGAAAATCAAATTAATAAACACACACAAAAAAAAGGAGAGGTTAAAAAGTTTAGATGACCATCAACAAATCTGATCAAGAAAACCAGTTTATATCTCTTGCGTCTCGTGTTGGCTTTATAGAAAAAACAACAGAGGCGTAACGTATTAATGAACAGAGGAGAGAAAGAAGAAAGAAAGAAGGTGGTGATGTCGGCGGAAAACTAAACTCAAAAGAAAGCAAAAGTCAAAATGTTATTTTTGGGAACATATCAGAAGTTTTAATACTTGTGTTATTGGAGGGAGTTATTGAAATAAGATTGACTATTGGTTGATTTCTATATCAGTTAATTCCTTTTAATTATGTATTCACTAATGTATTCATTTGATATTTTTTTTTTCATTTGATATTATTCTCAGTTTTATTTTTATTCTCTTAGCTTATTAATTTAACTAATCAGATTAAAATAATGTATAATCAAGAATAAAACAATATTAAAAAAAAAACATTAATCTGTGCGGAAAAGATATATCTATTTATATAAAATAGAGTTTGCTCTCTCCAGGTGATGCCACCTAGGATTCCACCTAGATAAGTCGAGCTCTGCTGTGCTGACACCTGTCACGGATGGCCTGAACTCTGCGTTTCATTAACTGTATTTTGGGCTTCATTGTTTTTTGGGCTTCGTGTCTCTAACGTTTCGACCCGTTGTAATTGTCTTCGCATGTAGACCTAATCGATATTATGTTATCTTATTCATGCGGCGGCGATGACTTTTCTGCTTCCTCCATGAATATGAACTGCCGGAGTTACAGATTCATCTTAAATTCATTGATTCAATCACACATGATACATCGTCGTCTTCAATGCTTAATTTCGTCTATATAGACGGTGGTGGTTCCATATAAATATATGTGAGCATCGATTTTCTCTTACACATCTTTCTGATCGCTTCTTTCGGTAGCTCTTGATCTTGCTGCCATTTTCCCCTTTTTCTAAAGCGTGTCCTTCACAGAGGCCATTGTATCTGCTCCAAAACCAAAATCGATCAATCAAGCATAGAAATTCGATAGGATGCGAGATCGGATGATGCAAAGTAGCTTACACTTAGGGGCAGGTGAAGGAGAGACGTAGGGATTGAACTTCGGCGGCATGGTGGTCGGTGCATCGCAGGAGATGGGAGGCAGAGGAGGAGTGACGCCGTTGGGTTCAAGCTTGGGTAACGAGCGTAGACAGAGGAGTGAGGAGCTATGGAGTCCGACGCGGCGGAAGTTGAGATCCGGCTGCCATCGTGATTCTCTTGCCTACTCACGCTTTGATTCTTTTTTCTTCTTCGCGATTCTCTCTTCTCCTTCTTTCAATATGCTCTTCCTTTCAATACGCTCTCCCTATATTAATTAATCGTGGCTTGACCAAATTTTTTATTTTCTTTTGGTTAAGTAATGAGAAACACGGTTCGGAATTAGCAAACTACGAATGAATTAAAATTTAAAAGTGTCAGTCGGTGTTACGTTGGCATTAATAAATGTCGGACTATATTATTTGATGTAGTCTCTTTTCACAGTCGGTCAAAATATGTATCGTAATGTCAACAATTTCTAGAAAAAATAGTTCTATATAATATCATCCACTTAATTATATATATTTTAATTGAAAATCTCGATAAAACTGAAATATTCGATTCTCCTTTATTCTTTTAAGATATAAAATATTAGTTTTCACTACTTTTCACTATACATAAATAAATATCAATTTACTTCTATTTATAAGTATTTATAAAAAACGGCTGAATTATGATGAGTTACTTTTTAGTTTTAAACTTTTAATATATAAAAAAACGTTTGTTGACAAAAAAAAATATAAAAAAACGTTTTCTTTTGCGCAAATAGTCAATAGACTTTTTAACTTTCAGCATGTGGGTTATGTTTGATATTTAAAATGAAAATAAAGAACAATGATAATGTGTGTAAGACTAAGCTGATAACACATTTAATAATTAACTCATCTTCCATTCACAATAAAAAACAACACAAATATAATTTATGACAAGAAGGACAAATAAAGAAAAATATTATTGCAGTGTTACTTTAATCAGCAGAAAAAATCGAAACTGTAGACACTTTTAAATTTGTTTATGAGCAAAAGATAAGAAACAATTCTTTTTTTTTTGAAACTAAATAAGAAACAATTCTTAAGAAAAAGAAAAAAAGAAGGATAGAATTTAACACATGAAAGCAGAGAATCATCCTTTTCTCATGTCTCAATCCAAAAAGTTGTTTCTTTGGTTTGGTCGTCTTCATTCAGTTTGGTGTTTGGGAATTTTCTTTGGGATTTAAACAGATTATACATATATTACATGAAGCTGTTGTTAGAATTTCCTCCAAGACTTTTATGTACAGACTGGCATACGAAATTATGCTTTATGGGTTAGTTGTGCTTCTTGCAAAGGATGTCCTCAAACCAATGAGATACAAGTAAAGCTTTCATGTCCTTTCATTTCTTAATTTTCTGATTTGAGATTAATGTGCTGCTATGTTTGCATATTCAGTTGGATTACTTTGATTCAGAGAGCTCAGTAACAAGGACACCGATCTCATGTGTCTGACCAAAGATGCAGCTGGGATGTTCAGTCTTCTGATTCAAACTGTTCTACGTCCCAGTTGTTTTACAGGTTGACATGCATTGATTTGATTGTGTCTTTAATAATATTTTAACTCGATTTTTTCTCTAAACTAAAATATAATTCTTTTTTGGTTAACGATTAATCTTTTGTGATTTTGTAGTGTGATAGTAACTATTATTAAGAAAACCAGAAGACAAATTACCTAACATGCAATTTACTTAATTGAAAAGATTTTAAGGTTCATGTGTTTTGAAATTCTGTATAAAATGATTTGAATTTAAAAAGAAATATCAATTCAAATAATTAATGAATCAATTCGCCATTTTTGGATAAAAATGGTGAAGATACTTATAAATATTATTTGAAATGAAAGGTGACAACTTGAGAAACATGTCGAGAAGTTGTAAGGGATTGTTAAAAACAGGGAAGCCCTAAGCTAAGCTAAGCTAAATCAAAATTCTTCAGATGCTAGATGACGATGGAGAGATAGAAAGAAACGATGGAGCCTGTAGGCGGTGTGATAGTAGTAGAGAGAAAAAAGAAAATAATATCGTACTAGATTTGATGGTGCAAAACCAAAGTTAAAAATAGACATAGATAATTATGAGCTCTATAATTGTTACAAGTGTGTAAAAATAAAAATGAGAAAACTAAGCAATAACAAACTCTTATAAATAAATGAAAAGTGGCAGAGACCAACGTGTCAATGATATTTTCACTTTGACTTTTTAGAATAGAAAATAAGAAACCACATACATTAGAGTACAACAAATGTAGCTAGCATAAACCGGAGAAGATAGACGTTATAAGAAAAAGTGGAACTAGGGGAATGTTGTTACCTACGCCATATTGATTCCAAATTCTGTACAGATCAAGTATAGTTCACTAATATTTCTACTCTGTTGTTCCTGCATGTAGTTTGAACAAAACCAGTTAATAACGAAATACCGTTTTCAGTTTAAAAAAGTGACAGGGAGGTTGAAGTATGACTTTCATTAGGAGAAAACTATCACATTTTAATTAAAATATACATAGACGTAAGCTATTCACACTAACAAAAGGTCACACTAACAAAAGATTGTTTTGGCTTAGATAATATAAGCTTTTCCTTAACATATTTCTCCGGCATGATCATTGTATTAATTATATGCACATGAAGGGCAACATTAATCCTATTATATTAGATATCGCGAAGTGTTACTGTCATTTTATTCAGTCCAAAAATATTTATTAAAATAAACAACATAATTTTCGAATTCTATTTTTTTTTTTTGTTTTCATAATATCGTTTTTCAATCTACATTTAAAAAAATGCTTCATAAAATTAATTTAAATTCATAAAAAATAGTTTTTCTATAATTTCCCGCCCGTAGGGCGGGCCGACCCTAGTAACAATAAAACAAAACGGAACCGATGGAGTAATATACTAAAAACATATACATTTTAGCAATGACCACATTTAATACACATCTCACACTAGATCTATTTCTAAATGCCACTTGGATGTGAATGTTTTTGAGTTTTAGGTTACCGGATTAGTTGAAGTTGTTACCATCAAATTTTTGTTTCTAAAAGTTAGAAGCATATATACTATAATTTTAGAAAACTACAAGTTCAAAGTTTTTGATCTACAAATAATAAGAGGTGTGAGAGATTTTACAATTTAAAAAAATGGTCTCAATATTTTTATCTCCTTTTTCCTAAATTCTACTAAGTATTAGTATTTTTAAAAAAAATCTAATTGCCTTCTTGGTGAGGTCAAATTAGCAACTAAAGGGATATAATACCATTTCAAGGAAGTTTAGATTGATTTGCATATTGCCACCAAATCTTTGCTTTTATCATTGTCAAGCCGCCCATTTGTTTATTTTTAACTTAATGACCCCATTATGATTTTGTCACCAAATCTTGTTTTATATAATTGTTTCAATATCATTATTTACAATCGTTACAATTCTACATAGTTGTTTTTGCTTCATAAGAAAAATGTGATTTCTTTATAGTTTATAAACAAAAAAAAGTTAAAGGAATATGTACTTTTGCATTTTAAAAGGTTATAAATCCTTAGATATACTGTTTGAGCCTTGAGGTACTGTGAAGACATAATATCAATGATTTGACCAATTTCATTTTGGTGAATTGCAAGAAAATATCCAAAGGGTAATTATATATTTATTGAAAAATCTAAATAAACGTACATTAGTTATTTTGAAAAAGTTCCAAAATATCTTAAAAAGTTAACAGGAAAGAGGAACACCATTGATTTACTGCTAAAGTGAAATTTGTTTTTATTCAATTCGAGTGGTTGTTGGTTGTGATCATTTAGCGGTAGCCCCAGTAAAACAGTGAGATTAAAAAGTTTTCAAAAGCAAAAAAACAAACAAATAAAAGTTAGTCAAAAGGTTTTCGTATTATATAGACAAAGGTTAGTGGCTTAGTATACAAATATACAAGGGATAATTTTACAATTTTCTAAACTAAACAAACAAGGAACAAAGTGTACAAACATTTAATAATCAAATCCGGTAAAGATTAGATTAGACGAGAAAGTCAACAAATAAAAGGTTTTAATAAAGTACGTTGATAATAAGGGGTTGATAACTTGATATATCAACAAAGTAAATTAATCACAAGACATAAAATGTTGCTTCAGACTCAAGTCACATGCACTGGAGGAGCCTAGGGTTATTTTAAACATACAGTATAATCGTCGCTAGCATTAAATGATCACATAGCTGAAGATAAAGCATGCGACCGATGGTGAAGTGTTCCTCCGAGGAAGGAAGAGTACCAGTGAGCAGAGAGTTTAGGGTACCTCTTTAGATAAGGATCCTTGAAGTCCACGTATATAATCCATAGCTCATGTTATACCCACCAAATACCTCATACAAATCCATCAAGGACCACTGAAAATACCCTCTTACGTTCGCTCCTTTCCTGCTTTTTGGGATATATTGAACCTTTAAGAGTCTTTTAACACATTCTTGGAAAACTTTTGGTGCTACTCACTACGGTAGAAGTTACCTGATTGAATGAAGTACTGCTTCAATGTGTGAGCTCACATACTTTATTCTCGTCGTGTCCTCAAGTGATGAGCTGTGAGGAGCCATCTGACCTGTAACGGAAGAGAGAGAGCTAGAGACATGAACCAAGCTGAAACCTTAGAGAGAGTAAAGAGAGAAAGAGAGAGATCACCATTCTCTGCAATGTAGATAGGAGGGTTGCCGTAGTTTTCTTTGATATACAACAGTACTTGTTGCAGACTCCATGGTGTATTTGCATACTGAATGAAAGCAAACATTAGTCTCTCTCTGTCTTTTAAGTGATCGGTACTTAATTATGAATATATTACAAACCTCATTACTGAACGATGTGTTTCCAACCACTGCAAGGTAAATAAAGCAGCCAGTGAGCTACATCATTAGATTTAATCTTCGCGCAGTATCATATAACTTACAGGTCAGTGACACAGCCATGTCTGTGTTGAAATCATGGAGATTTTGTTTCGGAGAGGAAGAGTTATCCTTAACGTAAAGTGCCATTGTAATTATCACTCCTACCAAAGTCGATACCCTTAACTTGTTCAGATCATCCTCTGTAAAAGCAGGTAATCTAGACCCAACACTGGTCTTCATCGTCTCAGGATAATCACCAAACACCAGCGGATGCAAGACCCTTACCCAAAAAAAAAAAAAAAACTCAGTGATCAAAATATAGTAGATGCTTTAACATTTTATTCTTTTTAATTTGTTTTTTGAATATTGGAGGTTCGAAGTGGAAGCCCAAATCACTACCCGAAACCACAATATCATTATAATATTAGTTTTTTCCTAGCGGTCATTTGATGTTTAAGACTCACCAACCAATAAAGAAGTCATTCAATCTAACTGTTGCTTGCTTATCCTCTGTCGAGTTAGTTAAGGGGTAGCACCGTATGTGTATATGCTAATACCTACCGTCCCCTGCTGCATATGCTGTGTAATTAAGTGGAGATACTTTGTTAGATAAAGACAGTCAGTAGTAGTGCACATATATGGAGGACACATAAAGAAGAGGAAGAGAAGAACCTGGTACTGTTCTTCTTGTATAAGTTTGTGGCAGAAGCATGTGCGAGCAACATATTGTGAACAGCAATGTAAGGCTCAATAGAAGAGTTTCCTTTTAGAACAGTTAAGACCAAAGGAAGGAGAGCATCGACCAGGAGGTGTTACTCCCTGGTCATACCCTCCAAGTGCAAACACGTTGGGTTCATTTATTGTAGTCCAATGCAACACTCTATCTCCAAACTCCTTGAAGCAGTATCTGCATAAGCTGTGAAGTCTCTCCTACAAGAAGATTGATATATAATCAAAATCAGGAAAGGGAAGGTGAAAAGGAGATTAATTCAAAAAAAAAAACATACACGATTTCTCGGCTAAGCCAACCTCCATACTCATCTTCTAGGACCTGTGGAAGATCAAAGTGGTGCAACGTAGCGTGTGGCTGGATTCCTGCTTCAGTTATAAAAAAAAATATATAATATATATATTTAGTCTTGTAGCTACTAATAAACAGGATTGGTATACAAAGTTAATAACCATGAGTGATCAATTCATCAATAAGATTGTTGTAATACTGCAGCCCCTTAGGATTAACAGGTCCTCTCCCACCTGAAATAGAATCCAAAAATGGATTAGAAAATACTTCATAATAATCGAATGCTTGAACATTGGTTTCTTACTTGGTAAAAGCCTTTGACCAGGATATGGAAAATCTGTAAGCATCCAAACCAATGTCTACCATGAGCTTCACATCTTCCTGCAAAACAAATTTGGGTTTGGTCAGCGGTTAGTGAGATCAAATTCTTTCACCGTAATATAGAGAAGGGGGAGCTTGTATTATAATAGATGGAGAAGGGGGACCTTGTATTTGTGATATTGGTCACATGCAACATCCCCTGTTGCATCGCCAGAGTGTCCTGCAAATGAAACGAAACTCGAGCTTATGAGTACATCTTTTGTAAAGTTCTGTAGAGAGCGACATC